>NC_084752.1:9727037-9852037 GCF_033978785.1 Entelurus aequoreus
AGACTCTGATATTAAAAAAAGAAACAATAATGTAATACAAAATTATGTCTGTCTGCAAATAAATAAATAACAAATAAGTAAATGTATGTCTTTTGAACAGTTCAGTGACATTAAAACATGTTCAAATTGTTTCTGTAAACTTAACAATAGGGGGTATGGACATTTAAAAAAATACTATTAAACCTACCTTTTCTATTATACAGTTCAACACAAAGTTATGGATTCATTAAGATGTAATTCTGCACATAAAACTTGTATTTTCAAACCGTCACCAGCCGTCTATATTAAAATGTATGTTCTTTGATTTGGTTTATTAGGTGTGAAAAATTATGATGTAGTTGTTTGTTTGCCAAATAAATAAAATGTTACATTTTATTTGGCACAAAATATGTACCGTATTTTTCAGACTATAAGGCACTTAAAATCCTTTCATTTTCTCAAAACTCGACAGTGCACCTTATAACCCGGTGCGCCTAATGTACGGAATAATTCTGGTTGTGTTTACTGACCTTGAAGCAATTTTATTTGGTACATGGTGTAATGATAAGTGTGACCAGTAGATGGCAGTCACACATAAGAGATAAGTGTAAGTTGCACTATGATGGCCATATCACTCAAGTAAACAACACCAAAATGTTATATGTTCCATTGAAAATATAGAACATTACACACGGCGCTCAAAAATCTATCAAAATGTTTTAGTACAACTTTGGTAAGCTATGAAGCTGCACCGCTTGATGGATTGTACTGTGCTTCAACATATGAGTATTATTATGATGTGTGTATAAGGTAAGACATTATCTGGCGTTTGTTTCGCAATATTATGCAAAAGCAACTTTTCTTACCTTCTGGTACCTGCTGACCTGTATTTGGGATCTGCATAAGTCCTGAAAATTTGCACGCACCCGCCTTTGTAGTTTGCGCTGACCCTGTAGTCCAGGGGTCACCAACCTTTTTGAAACCAAGAGCTACTTCTTGGGTACTGATTAATGCGAAGGGCTACCAGTTTGATACACACTTAAATAAATTGCCAGAAATAGCCAATTTGCTCAATTTACCTTTAACTCTATGTTATTATTAATAATTAACGATATTTACACTTAATTGAACGGTTTAAAAGAGGAGAAAACATGAAAAAAATGACAATTAAATTTTGAAACATAGTTTATCTTCAATTTCGACTCTTTAAAATTCAAAATTCAACCGAAAAAAAGAAGAGAAAAACTTAAAAAAAGAATTTATGGAACATCATTAGTAATTTTTCCTGATTAAGATTCATTTTAGAATTTTGATGACATGTTTTAAATAGGTTAAAATCCAATCTACACTTTGTTAGAATATATAACAAATTGGACCAAGCTATATTTCTAACAAAGACAAATCATTATTTCTTCTAGATTTTCCAGAACAAAAATTTTAAAATAAATTCAAAAGACTTTGAAATAAGATTTAAATTTGATTCTACAGATTTTCTAGATTTGCCAGAATAATTTTTTTGAATTTTAATCATAATAAGTTTGAAGAAATATTTCACAAATATTCTTCGTCGACAAAACAGAAGCTAAAATGAAGAATTAAATTAAAAAATGTATTTATTATTCTTTACAATAAAAAAATTAAAAAATTACTTGAACATTGATTTAAATTGTCAGGAAAGAAGAGGAAGGAATTTAAAAGGTAAAAAGGTATATGTGTTTAAAAATCCTAAAATCATTTTTAAGGTTGTATTTTTTTCTCTAAAATTGTCTTTCTGAAAGTTATAAGAAGCAAAGTAAAAGAATTAATGAATTTATTTAAACAAGTGAAGACCAAGTCTTTAAAATATTTTCTTGGATTTTCAAATTCTATTTGAGTTTTGTCTCTCTTAGAATTAAAAATGTCGGGCAAAGCGAGACCAGCTTGCTAGTAAATAAATACAATTTAAAAAATAGAGGCAGCTCACTGGTAAGTGCTGCTATTTGAGCTATTTTTAGAACAGGCCGGCGGGCTACTCATCTGGTCCTTACGGGCTACCTGGTGCCCGCGGGCACCGCGTTGGTGACCCCTGCTGTAGTCGATAAGCTTCTTCTTTTTCTCTATCTTCTTGTGTTTGACATCCATCCTCCGCTGTTGCCATTTCTAATATAAAGTAGCACAAAGTTCTTACTTATATCTGTCAGTAAACTCGCCATGAAAGCGCTAAAACATACCGGTGTAGTGAGTTTACATTATTCACCCAAGGAACTTTAGTTATTTGAGGGTTCCGGTCGGACAGTTTTCCACGGGACACATTTCCGGCGTTGTTGTTGCACTAGTGAGCCACGGATGAGGAGATGCTGTTCCGTTATTAATTGAAGTAAAGTCTGAATGTCATTAAAACAGTTAGCTCCATCTTTTGACACTTCTTCCACTCCCGTCCTTGCACGCTACACCGCTACAACAAAGATGACGGGGAGACGACGCTGTTCAAGGTGAACCACGTAAATAAGACCGCCCAGAAAAGAAGCGACTGTCAGAAAGCAATTTGAAGATGATCTGTAAAACATCATCTATGCAACATTTTGACCAAAGAACCACCATCACATGTTATGTAGACCACAAGGAAGTCTTTTACATTTAGAAACAAAAAATATAAAATATGACCCCTTCAATGCACCTTATTATCCAGTGCGCCTTTTGTATGAAAATAGACCTGACTAGACCTGCTCATCGGCAGTGCGCCTTTTGATCCGGTGCGCCCTATGGGCCGGAAAATACGGTACCTATAAGAAGACAGTAAGTTTGACTTCTACAGAAGTCTCTAATACAGGCCTGGGCAATTATTTTGACTCGGGGGGCCACATTTAGAGAAAAAAATGTGTCTGGGGGCCGGTATATCTATTTTTAGGAACACTAATACAAAACCTCACAATAATGTCTGATTGTATGCTAAAAACGTTATGACAGACCGCCTTAAAAAAAACGTAATGGAATTTTACATTTTTCTATGAACGATAAAACACTGAATATTGACAAAATATGAACGTCACACCCCCATATTTTACAATCAAGTGAAATGCAACAAAAATGCAACAAACAGTGAAATATGAACGCGAAGGGTACAAAATAAACCCACCTACTATCTGATATGTCTGATATATCACTAAGCTTTAGAACTTTGTTGTGAAAATCTCCTTCCGCGTCTGTGGAAACGCTTCCCGCCCACACTGCTTGGTGCCTCGTCTGAGCTGCTGGGACGTAGATTACCATAGTAACTATTTAGATTACCATAGTAACTAGTATATCATCCCAAAGCGCAGATTCCAACCATTGAAATACTTTTTATGTGAAGACTTACGGTCATTAGAAAACATCACTGCACATCATAATGGCAGTTACACTTTCCATCCTAAAGATCTAAAAAAATTATTTGGGAATGTCCGGCGGGCCAGATTGAAAAGCTCAACGGGCCGCATAGTTGAATGAAGAAAACAATGTCCAATGCATATAAATGACGAATGAATTGTATAAATTATCATTTAAAATAATTTTAATTGAAGACTCTTGTTAGAGAAGACTTTGATGAGCACGGAGAAAGGAAAAGAGAAGACATATGATAGTATTTCTCCCTTTCTTTATCGAAGTGCTGGCACTCGCAACTTTCTTTGGCCCCATGGTGGATTATTTTGCAGTGAAAAATCACATTTTGTAGTGGATAGTTGCATGAAGAAAACAATGTCAAATGCATAAAAATGATGAATGAAATGTATAGATTATCATTTAAAATCATTCTTAATTGAAGACTCTTGTTGGAGAAGACTTTGATGAGCACGGAGAAAGGAAGAGAAAATAGTTTGATAGTATTTCTCCCTTTCTTTATCGAAGTGCTGGCACTCGCAAATTTCTTTGGCCCCATGGTGGATTATTTTGCAGTCAAAAATCACATTTTGTAGAGGATAGTTGCATGAAGAAAACAATGTCAAATGCATAAAAATGATGAATGGAATGTATAAATTATCATTTAAAATCATTTATAATTGAAGACTCTTGTCGGAGAAGACTTTGATGAGCACGGAGAAAGGAAAAGACAAGACATATGATAGTATTTCTCCCTTTCTTTATCGAAGTGCTGGCACTCGCAACTTTCTTTGGCCCCATGGTGGATTATTTTGCAGTGAAAAATCACATTTTGAAGAGGATAGTTGCATGAAGAAAACAATGTCAAATGCATAAAAATGATGAATGGAATGTATAAATTATCATTTAAAATCATTTTTAATTGAAGACTCTTGTTGGAGAAGATTTTGATGAGCACGGAGAAAGGAAAAGAGAAGACATATGATAGTATTTCTCCCTTTCTTTATCGAAGTGCTGGCACTCGCAACTTTCTTTGGCCCCATGGTGGATTATTTTGCAGTGAAAAATCACATTTTGTAGTGGATAGTTGCATGAAGAAAACAATGTCAAATGCATAAAAATGATGAATGAAATGTATAGATTATCATTTAAAATCATTCTTAATTGAAGACTCTTGTTGGAGAAGACTTTGATGAGCACGGAGAAAGGAAGAGAAAATAGTTTGATAGTATTTCTCCCTTTCTTTATCGAAGTGCTGGCACTCGCAACTTTCTTTGGCCCCATGGTGGATTATTTTGCAGTGAAAAATCACATTTTGTAGAGGATAGTTGCATGAAGAAAACAATGTCAAATGCATAAAAATGATGAATGGAATGTATAAATTATCATTTAACATCATTTTTAATTGAAGACTCTTGTTGGAGAAGACTTTGATGAGCACGGAGAAAGGAAAAGAGAAGACACATGATAGTATTTCTCCCTTTCTTTAGCTCTAATATAATCTTTGATTCGAACTTTGGTCTGGAAAATACGGTACAATGAGTCAGAAATTGTTTACATTTCTTGCGAGTTGACTGAAGTTTTTGTTCAAAAAGCGGAGGAATATATTTTCCGCAATGATAACTCTTGTCAATAAAAACTTGCCACGAGACAAAAGTCCCTGTAAGGATAAATATTAGTCAGGCTGGACTATATTTATTCAAAAATCCTTTGTGAGCATTGCTTTGATAATTTTTTTTAGTATGCAGTCCTCAGAGGACGTTTTAACTAATCAATCAATTACATCCAATGTAATGTACGTTTTGTCAGTTTTGATATGAAACCAGCAGTTTTTAGAATGATCGCTCAACCAGAAGTGGTAGCATCACGTTAAAAACCCAATCAAAACACAATTAAGAGACAATAATTGTATTGAAGATGCAGACAAGTTGTCAAGTGTAAGAAAAAGATTTTATTTCTAAAAAGATTGCTGGCAGGAGCGAAGATAAGGAAGATATCAGATTCCATTGCTTATGAATACACTTCATGAAAGATTACCTAACATTTGGATTGTATTAAAACAGCTAATTTATGCACCTCTAAAGTGAACTCCTCACATAGTGCAAGGCATTTTGTGCTTCAATAATATAATATGGAAACGTTAACAATCATAAATATATGTAATTGTGTGTTTTAGGCTATGACGTAACAGCACCTTGTCATCATGTAGTAGATGAAACAACATCATCAATTCTTCATATTAGCAACAGAAGTGTGCCAATAAGGTGTTTGGCAAATATAAAGTGTCCCGTGGTGCAGAATCAGCTGCTGGCAGACCTGCAGCAACGCTAAGAGTGAAGACAGAAATTCACACATTCTTCATGCTGGCTGCTGCTCTAAAGAAGGAACAAAAAAAACATATGATAAAAATGTATCCGTTACTCTTAAAACTGTTGTATACACGCTATCATATACATCAGTGGCTCTCAACCTTTTATCACCAAGTACTACCTCATAAAACAAAGTAGCACCATCATGACCAACATTAAAATACAGTAGCGTAGTAGGCCCAAGTAGAGATTCTCACCCGCTGTGTTTTTTTCAGATGTGGTTGACAAAACACCAATGAAGCAGCCTTCACTTCAAAGCAATATGCAGTTTTTAATACCGTATTTTTCGGACTATAAGGCGCACTTAAAATCCTCATTCATTTTCCTCAAAAATAGACAGTGCGTCTTGTAACCCGGTGCGCCTAATGTACGGCATAATTCTGGGTGTGCTTACAGACCTCGAAGCAATTTTATTGGGTACATGGTGTAAAGAGAAGTGTGACCGGTAGATGGCAGTCACACATAAGAGATACGTGTAGACTGCAATATGAAGGCAGTAAACAACATCAACACTTTAAATGTTCAATTGAGAATATACAAACCCCGTTTCCATATGAGTTGGGAAATTGTGTTAGATGTAAATATAAACGGAATACAATGATTTGCAAATCCTTTTCAACCAATATTCAAATGCATGCACTACAAAGACAAGATATTTCATGTTCAAATTCACAAACTTTATTTTCTTTAGCAAATAATAATTAACTTAGAATTTCATGGCTGCAACACGTGCCAAAGTAGTTGGGAAAGGGCATGTTCACCAGTGTGTTACATGGCCTTTCCTTTTAACAACACTCAGTAAACGTTTGGGAACTGAGGAGACACATTTTTGAAGCTTCTCAGGTAGAATTATTTCCCATTCTTGCTTGATGTACAGCTTAAGTTGTTCAACAGTCCGGGGGTCTCCATTGTGGTATTTTAGGCTTCATAATGCGCCACACATTTTCAATGGGAGACAGGTCTGGACTACAGGCAGGCCAGTCTAGTACCCGCACTCTTTTACTATGAAGCCACGTTGATGTAACACGTGGCTTGGCATTGTCTTGCTGAAATAAGCAGGGGCGTCCATGGTAACGTTGCTTGGATGGCAACATATGTTGCTCCAAAACCTGTATGTACCTTTCAGCATTAATGGTGCCTTCACAGATGTGTAAGTTACCCATGCCTTGGGCACTAATACACCCCCATACCATCACCGATGCTGGCTTTTCAACTTTGCGCCTATAACAATCCGGATGGATTTCAAAACAATTTGAAATGTGGACTCGTCAGACCACAGAACACTTTTCCACTTTGTATCAGTCCATCTTAGATGAGCTCAGGCCCAGCGAAGCCGACGGCGTTTCTGGGTGTTGTTGATCAACGGTTTTCGCCTTGCATAGGAGAGTTTTAACTTGCACTTACAGATGTAGCGACCAACTGTAGTTACTGACAGTGGGTTTCTGAAGTGTTCCTGAACCCATGTGGTGATATCCTTTACACACTGATGTCACTTGTTGATGCAGTACAGCCTGAGGGATCGAAGGTCACGGGCTTAGCTGCTTACGTGCAGTGATTTCTCCAGATTCTCCGAACCCTTTGATGATATTACGGACCGTAGATGGTGAAATCCCTAAATTCCTTACAATAGCTGGTTGAGAAAGGTTTTCTTAAACTGTTCAACAATTTGCTCACGCATTTGTTGACAAAGTGGTGACCCTCGCCCCATCCTTGTTTGTGAATGACTGAGCATTTCATGGAATCTACTTTTATACCCAATCATGGCACCCACCTGTTCCCAATTTGCCTGTTCACCTGTGGGATGTTCCAAATAAGTGTTTGATGAGCATTCCTCAACTTTATCAGTATTTATTGCCACCTTTCCCAACTTCTTTGTCACGTGTTGCTGGCATCAAATTCTAAAGTTAATGATTATTTGCAAAAAAAATTATTTTTTTTTAGTTTGAACATTAAATATGTTGTCTTTGTAGCATATTCAACTGAATATGGGTTGAAAATGATTTGCAAATCATTGTATTCCGTTTATATTTACATCTAACACAATTTCCCAACTCATATGGAAACGGGGTTTGTAGAACACAGTGCTCAAAAAGCTGTCAAAATGTTTTTAGTACGACTTCGGTAAGCTATGAAGCCGCACAGCTTGATGGATTGTCGGCGCATTAAACATACGAGTATTATTATGGTGTGTGTATAAGGACCGCAAAATGGCACCTATTAGCAAACACATTACCTGACGTTTTGTTCCGCATTATAATGCAAAACCAACGTTTCTTACCTTCTGGTACCTGCTGATCTGTTTTTGGGATCTGCATAACTCCTGAAAATGTGCGCTTGCCACCATTGTAGTCTGTGCCGACACCGTAGTTATAACCTTCTTTTTCCCTACCTACTTATGTGGCATTCATCCTCCGCTGTTGCCATTTCTAATATAAAGTAGTGTAAAGTTCTTACTTATATCTGTCAGCAGACTAGCTATCAAAGCGCTAATAACTGTAGTGGGTTTACATAATTTACCCACGGAACTTTAGTTATTAGACGGTTCCGGTCGGACGTTTTTTTTACAAGACACATTTCCGACGTTGCTGTTGCATTATTGAGCCACGGATGAGGAGATGCTGCTCCGTTATTGATTGAAGTAATCAATAACGGAGGTGAAGGTAAGACATATTATCTGGCGCTTGTTTCGGAAAATCGTGCAAAAGCAACTATTCTTACATTCTGGTACCTGCTGATCTTTTTTTGGGATCTGCATAAGTCCTGAAAATGTGCGCGCTTCCGCCTTTGTAGTTTGTGCTGACCCTGTAGTCGATAAGCTTCTTCTTTTTCTCTATCTTCTTGTTGTGTTTGACATTCATCCTCCACTGTTGCCATTTCTAATATAAAGTAGCATAAAGTTCTTACTTATATCTGTCAGTAAACTCGCTATGAAAGCGCTAAAACATACCGGTGTAGTGAGTTTACATTATTCACCCAAGGAACTTTAGTTATTTGAGAGTTTCGGTCGGACAGTTTTTCACGGGACACATTTCCGGTGTTGTTGTTGCACTAGTGAGCCACGGATGAGGAGATGCTGCTCCGTTATTGATTGAAGTAAAGTCTGAATGTCATTAAAACAGTTAGCGCCATCTTTTGACACTTCTTCCACTCCCGTCCTTGCACGCTACACCGCTACAACAAAGATGACGGGGAGAAGACGCTGTCGAAGGTGAGCCACGTAAATAAGACTGCCCACAAAATGGCGCATCCTGAAGCGACTGTCAGAAAGCGACTTGAAGATGGTCTGTAAAACATCATCTATGCAACATTTTGACCAAAGAACCACCATTACATGTTATGTAGACCACAAGGAAGTGTTTTACATTTAGAACACAACCATAATATGACCCCTTTAATGCGCCTTTTGATCCGGTGCGTCCTATGGTCCGAAAAATACGGTACCTATAAGAAGACAGTAAGTTTGACTTCTACAGAAGTCTCTAAAATAAACTTTATGAGATTTTCAGACATGCCAGCTGCACCTGATAAGCAAACATGTTAGCATTTAGACACAGTTTGGAATGCTAGTGTGAAAAAAGGTTCCGATATTTAAATATCTATCGAAGGCACAACGACATTTGAACAATTTACTGCGTCCGATGAACACAACTAATGAATAATCCAGAGAGGTTCATTAGCATACTTGCCAACCCTCCCGATTTTCCCGGGAGACTCCCGAAAATCTCCCGGGGCAACCATTCTCCCGAATTTCTCCCGATTTCCACCAGGACAACAATATTGGAGGCCGTGCCTTAAAGGCACTGCTTTTAGCGTCCTCTCTCATCTGAATCATTCACCCCTTAACAGCCGCATGCTGTCCAGGCGTCTGCTTTTTCCTCCATATAAACAGCGTGCCGGCACAGTCACTTAATAATGTTGAGTTTGACGGGTTCAACAATGGTCTTTACTGACATGTTGTATGATCTGTTAACTGGTTTACTGATAACATTAATTTCAAGCACACACACACAGGCATACTTGTTCAACAGCCATACAGGTCACACTGAGGGTAGCCGGTTAAACAACTTTAAAGGCCTACTGAAACCCACTACACCCGACCACGCAGTCTGATAGTTTATACATCAATGATGAAATCTTAACATTGCAACACATGCCAATACGGCCGGGTTATATTAGTAAAGTGCAATTTTAAATTTCCCGCGAAATATCTGCTGAAAAACGTCTCGGTATGATGACGCTGCGGATGTGACGTCACAAGATCAATAGGACCTTTTAGCCTAGCACCACCGCCAGCTTAAAGTCGTCTGTTTTAATGGCAAAATGCCACATGATTCTGGACATCTGTGTTGGCGGATCTGTTGCACTTTGTTCATTGCATTATGGAGAAAGAAGCTGAGCAAACAAAGAAGAAAGTTGTCGGTGCGAAGCGGAGTATTTTGCGAGGGAAGTCAGCCGGCGTTTCACTGTTTACATTCCCGAAAGATGCAGTCAAGATCGAAGAACTCGGACAACAGAGACTCTTACCAGGAGAACTTTGACTTCGATACACAGGCGCCTGTAGAGAACTGGGACAACACAGACTCTTACCAGGATTACTTTGACTTCGATACACAGACGCAGACGTGGTACCGTGAGTACGCAGCTGCGCTTCCAAACATTTGATCGCTTGCCCGTACGTGCATGTCACGTACGTAACTTTGGTTAAATATATAAGCTTTATGAACCTTGGGTTAGGTGAACGGTCATTTGTGCTGTGGGATTGAGTGTGTTGTGCAGGTGTTTGAATTTTATTGGCGGGTTATATGGACGGGAGCTAGGAGCTAGCATAACAAACACCTATGTGTTTGTTATGCGGGATTAATTTGTGGCATATTAAATATAAGCCTGGTTGTGTTGTGGCTAATAGAGTATATATATGTCTTGTGTTTATTTACTGTTGTAGTCATTCCCAGCTGAATATCAGGTCCCACCCGCCTCTCACAGCATCTTCCCTATCTGAATCGCTTCCACTCCCCACTAGTCCTTCACTTGCACTTCCCTCATCCACAAATCGTTCATCCTCGCTCAAATTAATGGGGAAATCGTCGCTTTCTCGGTCCGAATCGCTCTCACTTCTGGCGGCCATCATTGAAAACTGTAGGAAAGAGTCAGCAGTGCTACCTCTTGTGACGTCACCTACATCCGGGATAGGCAAGGCTTTTTTTTTATCAGCGACCAAAAGTTGCGACCTCTATCGTCGATGTTCTCTACTAAATCCTTTCATCAAAATATGGCAATATCGCGAAATGATCAAGTATGACACATAGAATAGATCTGCTATCCCCGTTTAAATTTAAAAAAATCATTTCAGTAGGCCTTTAACACTGTTACAAATATGCGCCACACTGTGAACCCACGCCAAACAAGAATGACAACCACATTTCGGGAGAACATCTGCACCGTAACACAACATAAACACAACAGAACAAATACCCAGAACCCCTTGCAGTACTAACTCTTCCGGGACGCCACAATAACATCTACGGCTTTTGGAGCTCAGTGCACAACTGCACACACAACAAGAAGGAGACGAAGCAGAAGAACGAAGACATGGCGACGACGAGTAAGAAGAAGAAATACGCTTGCAAGTTCCAAAATGATTGGAAAAAAAGAATTTCATTTCATCCAAGACAGCTCGAAGGGGAAGAGGTATGCTGCCTGCACCCCAACCCCGCCCTCCATCTCCCGAATTCGGAGGTCTCAAGGTTGGCAAGTATGTTCATTAGGTCTTCAAAAAATGATGCGGTTTTGTTATTCTTATGGCCAGACCTGTGAGTATTTCCGTACCTGACGGTTTGGCCTTCCTCAGAGGTTGTCACGTGATGTTGCTGTGGCGTGTCTGGTCAGCTGATTTAAATAGATTTTGGCGCTGTCGTCCTGCTTGTAGTAGCAGGCTGACAGCGCCTTCTCAAGTCTCACCCCTTCAGGACTGTGTCCCACGTGTGGGAAAGTCGGTACGCCCCCCCTCGTCCCGGTTCACAGTCTGGGTGGCGCGTTTCCGGATCTCGATGGCTTCTCTGATCCAACGATGGTATTTGTTGCTCTCAGTGCTGATGACATGTGCCTTGTCCCAATCCATGTCTCTCTTGCAGTGGTCTGATCTGGCAGACTTCAGTTGTTCTTGTTCTGCTTGTCGTCTGTTGTGGCCGAAACCGTCAGGTACGGAAATAAACACAGGTCTGGCTATAAGAATAACAAAATCGCACGACTCGTGAATGCTGACCAACGACTCAACAGCAGCATGTAAGTCCAAACTGTACAGCCAATCAACTAGCTTGTGGGCGGTCTAAAGTGGTGTTTGTGGATTGGTCCTAGTGCTTGACTGATCTCCATTCAATATAGTGTGACCTTATTTTTCATCAATAACAAGTAAATAACATTTATTGAAGACTCTTGTTGGCAAAGATGTCCATGATCGGAATGGGAGGAACGGCACCTTCATCAATCAATCACATTTTATTTAATCACAAGTGCCTCAAAGGGCTGGATAAAGCACAACGATATCCCTTGATCTGAACCCACATCCGGGCAAGGAAAAACTGCAAAAATCCAAAACGAAAAAAACCTTTGAAATCTTTACTACTTTCTTGAATTCAATAGTTTCTCACCTTCCTTGTCAACAAACTGACACTCGCTACTTTCTTTGGCCCCGTGGTGGCTTATTTGCAGTCATATTGAATAGGGGAAACAAAGTATATAGACTGATTCAACAACACAGGGAATAAATGTATATGTATATATATATATATATATATATATATATGTATATATATATATATATATATATATATATATATATATATGTATATATATATATATATATATATATATATATATATATATATATATATATATATATATTAGGGCTGCGAATCTTTGGGTGTCCCACGAGTCGATTCAATATCGATTCTTGGGGTCACGATATAAAACGATATTTTTCCGATTTAAAACGATTCTCTATTCATTCAATACATAGGATTTCAGCAGGATCTACCCCAGTCTGCTGACATGCAAGCAGAGTAGTAGATTTTTGTAAAAAGCTTTTATAATTGTAAAGGACAATTTTTTTATCAACTGATTGCAATAATGTAAATTTGTTTTAACTATTAAATGAACCAAAAATATGACTTATTTTATATGTGTGTTGTCAAGCTTATGAGATGCGATGCAAGTGTAAGCCACTGTGACACTATTGTTCTTTTTTTAAAATGTTGTTATAAATGTCTAATGATAATGTCAATGAGGGACTTTTAATCACTGCTATGTTGAAATTGTAACTAATATTGATACTGTTGTTGATAATATTCATTTTTGTTTCACTACTTTTGGTTTGTTCTGTGTCGTGTTTGTGTCTCCTCTCAATTGCTCTGTTTATTGCAGTTCTGAGTGTTGCTGGGTCGGGTTTGGTTTTGGAATTGGATTGCATTGTTATGGTATTGCTGTGTATTGTTTTGTTGGATTGGTTAATAAAAAAATAAAAAATAAAAAAAATAAAAAACATTTTATAAAAAAATCGATTTTTAAAAAATGAGAATCGATTCTGAATCACACAACGTGAGAATCGCCATTCGAATTCGAATCGATTTTTTCCCACACCCCTAATATATATATATATATATATATATATATATATATATATATATATATATATATATATACACACACACATATATATATATATATATATACACTACCGTTCAAAAGTTTGGGGTCACATTGAAATGTCCTTATTTTCAATGAAGATAACTTTTAAACTAGTCTTAACTTTAAAGAAATACACTCTATACATTGCTAATGTGGTAAATTACTATTCTAGCAGCAAATGTCTGGTTTTTGGTGCAATATCTACATAGGTGTATAGAGGCCCATTTCCAGCAACTATCACTCCAGTGTTCTAATGGTACAATGTGTTTGCTCATTGGCTCAGAAGGCTAATTGATGATTAGAAAACCCTTGTGCAATCATGTTCACACATCTGAAAACAGTTTAGCTCGTTACAGAAGCTACAAAACTGACCTTCCTTTGAGCAGATTGAGTTTCTGGAGCATCACATTTGTGGGGTCAATTAAACGCTCAAAATGGCCAGAAAAAGACAACTTTCATCTGAAACTCGACAGTCTATTCTTGTTCTTAGAAATGAAGGCTATTCCACAAAATTGTTTGGGTGACCCCAAACTTTTGAACGTTTATATACAAACATTTATATATATACATATATATATATAAATGTGTGTGTGTATATATATATATATATATATATAATACATTTTTATTCAGGCCATCAATCGTTGGATCTCATTATACTAAGTAATGTGAGTGCAGTTGAAGGAAATGTAGTACATCACCAGTGAGTACCTCAGAACAAGGAGCAGGACTTTGGGGGTCTGAAGGGGTTATCACTGGAGGGGACACCGACCAGGAGTGGGTCCTTGGAGGCATTTTGGAGACAGAAGTTTCTCAGCTCGGCAGCAGCTTGGGACACCTGAAGAGGCAACCGTTGTTGTTTAAGAGCAACACCTTCACACACACTAATGACTGTAATGTAACAATACTCTTCTTTACCAATAATGTTCATGTAAAAGAAAAGTATATTTCCAGTATAATGAGTACTGTACAACCACATTGGCTTTTTCCTAAGTAGTCACGTGACTAGCAACAACAACCTTGTGTTTGTCTTCTAAACTTGCTACAACTTTGTTACATTTTAAAAACAACATTCGTTTAAAGTGTTGATAAAAAGGTCAACAGTTGACGCGCAGTATGGTGTTGACTTTGTATGAACTAACACACTTTATCTTCGCCATTCAACAGGCGCTTAGTTTGATGTTTGTTGGCCTTTCGCACCTTGATCCGACGAAGACTGGCTTCGAAGCGGAGCTGCTTCACGGTCCTCTGGGCGATGATGAAGTTGTTGCTGGCGTTGTTATTCGACATGGCGACGGCTGTCAGGGAGAAAAGTCTACAGTTGTTTTGTGTACACGTCCACCATAGACAGGAAGTTGGTCCGAAAGCCAGGCTCTAAACCTCTTCTTCCAATGGGAACAGCGGAAGTTGAATTGTCCCGCCTAGCCCATGCCAGGGCCAATTCTAATTGGTTTTCCTGTGTGTCAATCTACTTCCCTGTTAGAAACTACAGTACTGGATGCAAGTTTAGGACTCGCATACAGTACAGATGCAAGGGCAGGGATGACCACGCCCCTCGCTCCCCGGAGCTCATTTGATTGGTCGCTGCAAAGTATCTCGCTTGTGCCTTGATTACGCCCCCTTCGGTGGCTGAAGGAAGCACAACTCTACTTTTATTAAACCTTACTTTAAAACTAGAGATGTCCGATAATATCGGCCGATAAATGCTTTAAAATGTAATATCGGAAATTATCGGTATCGTTTTTTTTTTAAATTATCAGAATAGTTTAATTTTTTTTATTTTTTGTTTTTTTATTAAATCAACATAAAAAACACAAGATACACTTACAATTAGTGCACCAACCCCCCCAAAAAAACCCTCCCCTATTTACACTCATTCGCACTCACACAAAAGGGTTGTTTCTTTCTGTTATTAATATTCTGGTTCCTACATTATATATCAATACAGTCTGCAAGGGATACAGTCCGTAAGCACACATGTGCGTGCTGCTGGTCCACTAATAGTACTAACCTTTAACAGTTAATTTTACTCATTTTCATTAATTACTAGTTCCTATGTAGCTGTTTTTATATTGTTTTACTTTCTTTTTTATTCAAGAAAATGTTTTTAATTTATTTATCTTATTTTATTTTATTATTTTTTTTAGAAAGGACCTTATCTTCACCATACCTGGTTGTCCAAATTAGGCATAATAATGTGTTAATTCCACGACTGTATATATCGGTATCGGTAATTAAGAGTTGGACAATATCGGAATATCGGATATCGGCAAAAAGCCATTATCGGACTTCCCTATTTAAAACGCTTTCTCCCCTCTAACAACCAAAAAGCTGTGAAAACTATGATGCTGTGCTCCAAATTTGGATTATTTACGGAACTTGTGTGAGCCCATGGCTTTACACTTTGCTATATATATTTGTAGATGTCGGGAACGACGACAATGGTTTGCAGGTAAAAAGGTATCTAACGCTTAAACCAAAAATAAACAAAAGGCGAGTGCCGCTGAGAAAAGGCATTGAAGCTTAGGGATGGCCATGCAAAACGAAGCTAAAACTGAACTGGCTGCAAAGTAAACAAAAACAGAATGCTGGACGACAGCAAAGACTTTCAGCGTGTGGAGCAGACGGTGTCCACAAAGTACATCCGTACATGACAATCGACACCAAAATAGGAGCGCAAGACAAGAACTAAAAAACTACACACAGGAAAACATCAAACAAACACAAAATAAGTCATGGCATGATGTGACAGGTGGTGACAGTACACCTACTTTGAGACAAGAGCTATAGTGACGCATGGTTGGTTATGGTTTGAATTCATATCCAACAATTGCGAGAACGACTTTTTATTGTCAATATCGGCTGCTGAGTTTAATTTTTCGATGTTTTCTGCTGGTGGTGTGCCTCAGGATTTTTTCGATGGAAAAATGTGCCTTGGCTCAGAAAAAAGCCGAGTTATTTTGATAACCCAATTTATGAGTTGCGAGTGTTGGGTTCAATTTTGGAGTTATTTTTATGAAGAGCAATCCATTTTTTGGGTTGTAAGGGTATTATTTTAACTACATTTCTGGGTTTTCAAAACTAAGAACCATTTTTGGGTTGTTTTTCAATGAGTAATGCATTTTTGGGTAAAAGGCTTTTTTTTATTATTAAATAGGTACTTTTTTCTTGAGGGGAATTTTATTATGGGTTAATCTCAATCAAATTATTTACAATCACACATCTTATGTACATGAAAATATTTGAGCATGCTGTATAGTACTACTATAACCATACAATTCTTGTAAAAAAAATGTCACTCATACCTTGCTTTTGAGTATATTTTAATGGAATAAAAATAATTTTGATCAGTATTTGGGAAGGAGTAGGACAAACCAGCAGTAAAATGTATACGTTTTAACCAACTATTGGGTCAAGGAGAGGTAAATTGTGCAACCCAATCGATGGGTTTGGAATAACCCAACATTGTAATGAGCATAACTCAGCTTTTGTTTGAAATAAATTGAACCCAATATTTGGGTTATGAATCAACCAACATTGAGATATCATAACTCAACTTTTGGGTTAAATAATTAAACCCAATAGTTTGGTTGGGAATAACCCAACATTAAGTTATTACAACTCAACTTTTTGGTTAAATAATTTAACGCAAAAGTTGGGTTGAAAAATTACCCAAAATGTGGAGTTAAAATAACTCAAATAAGGGGTTCATTCTTTTCTGAACCAGCAGTTGGGTTAAAATTGGGTTATTTTTTAACCCAACATTTTTTAGTGTGTACTTTTTGGGATCTCCCTGGGAGAAAAAAGCATAACAAAATTGTACTATCACAAAATTGTAGTACAACAGAGTTGTAATATTACATAATTGTATTATAGTATAGTTTTATATTATTATATAAAGATAAGTAGTTACTGTAATATAACACAGAACAGATATGACATCAGATCATAAACATTCTGTCAGAAAAATTGTATTTAAATTATCAAAAAACTTTCCATTCTGAGTTTCCAATGAACAGACAAGAAGCTGTCTCTGTTGCACCAAGCCAAACGCTTGGAAGATTCAGCTGTGTACGATAGAAACAGACGGGAGGGGTCATCCATTGTCCTCGAAAACCTGATCAAGCTAAATCCAGGACAAGCCCAAGCCCGAGGGATCTTCTTCTTTTGTCTTCAATGTGACCGAAAACAATGACTGTTTACATACTCCCCATTCCTGTTGAGAAATGTGTTGTTGCGTAAACATTGAACATCTAAATAAAAGAGAAGACGAAAACCTTCTTCGTCAGAGCGTGGTGCAAGACTGTACAGAGAGTACAGTGGCCATGTCTCTCCTCAATATTGACTCCAAATGTAATTCTGTCTCTGTTTGATTCCTTGCCTTTTGTCTTTTTTAATAAATGTCAACAGTGTTTGAACCTGACACATCCACTTGCTGTAATAAAGACCAAGATCATGAAAATGTGCTGCTCCTTTATTTTCATATAATCAAAACT
Organism: Entelurus aequoreus; assembly: GCF_033978785.1. Classification (NCBI taxonomy): domain Eukaryota; kingdom Metazoa; phylum Chordata; class Actinopteri; order Syngnathiformes; family Syngnathidae; genus Entelurus; species Entelurus aequoreus. The sequence goes on from NC_084752.1 coordinate 9,744,901, forward strand.
CCATAGATTGCCATTTTTAGAAAACAATTTCATGATGATTTGTTGTTGATCTTTTTTTAATTACTTCAAAAAAGTCAACTTTGTTAAACAATGAGCTCAATTCCTTGATGTCACTCAGATGAATTGTCCCCTGAAAATCAAGAAGACAGAGGAGTGATGACATGATTATTATGTCCATATATTAGTGAAACCCATACTTACAAGTGATTGGTCCAATGGTCAGTGGCTTGATTGGAATCTGTGAGGCAGAGCGTTGTGCTCTCCTTGCGCAAGACTAGATGGTGGGAGCATGTCAAAACATTAGAAACAATAACAGACGTAGAATTGAAATGTGACTCACCGGAACGCAGGTGTATGTCCTGCGGTCACACAGGCTAAGGCTGCAGTGGAGGTATACATTTCGGTATTCTCCCTGAAGAAGAAAGAACAGGGCAGAAAAACGAGCCCGAAGGGATGAACCGCTCTCAACCACTGACACTTGTTGGCGGTCAGTGGGACATCTGATGAAGACAATGGAAGACAACGACTTATCATCAGTATTCTCCGAGCATCTTGGTGCTGAATTACCCAACTGAGCATAGACATACTTATTGTAGATGAGGGAGTATCGCTCAGGGACGTCAGGGTTTGAGAAATGAGAGGCGAAGCAGTCCTCCAAAACAACTGCCAAGCTGGGATCTCTCTTGTCCACAGAGACCCCCACATATAAAGGTGAGCCCACTGGAAGGACCACCCCACCTGCTGGATAAGCTTCTGTATAGTTGGAGTTGCGGAACAGGACCATGGAGGCTCTAGCTTTGGCACCTGAACCAACAACACTGCCTTCCAACCTGTCAATGAAATACACATAAATTCATAAACTACTTCTTAGTTCCTCTTCTTATTCTAAAGTTTAGTGGTCACAATTATTATTTTTTCCGGCCCTAAATAAATGATGACATGGATGTCTTTTAAGTCAACATGTTTACTAAAATCATTGCAAATCATCACAAATCATAAATGGACTACTCACGCCAGGAATGGCCTGATGGCCACATTTAGTTTGCTCTCTGTTTCCAGGGGATAAGCACACGAGAAAGGAAGACTCATAGGGACAGAAAAGGACGTGTTGATTGTTGGATAGATGAATAAACTGTTGGAATAGATGGCATGTGTGCTGTTGGTCTGAAAAACACAAAATCATGACGTGAAACATTGACAATTCAAATACAGTCCTTAATGGTTGAGGTACTTAAGAGAGTCAGCAAAGGTTGAATGGTGGCAACTGGACTCTTTCTTGTTTGTTGAAGACGTTTCATCATTCATCCATAAGGTTTCTCATCCATTCATTCATTTAGCACTTGTCTTCATTTGGGTTAAAAGGTAAGAGGCCAATCAAAGCACACACACAAACAACATTCGTTCATACTCACATTCATACTGTGAGTATGCAATTTCAGTCTCTTACTAAACTAGTGTGCATATTTTTGGAATGTGGGAGGAAGTCGGAGTACCTGGAGAAAACTCACGCACGCACAAAGTACACACTCATATCTAAACTCCAAACATCCCAGAACAAGCTAGTCAGATTACTTCTAGACCTCCACCCCAGATCCCACCTCACTCCTACCCACTTCTCCAAAGTGGGCTGGCTCAGGGTGGAGGACAGAGTAAAACAACTTGCACTGAGCCTAGTCTATAAAATCCGCTACACCTCCCTGATACCGAAGTACATGTCAAACTACTTCCTTAACGTAAATGACCGCCATAACCACAACACCAGGGGGAGCTCCACTAACCACGTTAAACCCAGATTCCGATCTAACAAAGGTCTTAACTCATTCTCTTTCTATGCCACATCAATGTGGAATGCGCTCCCAACAGGTGTAAAAGAAAGGGCATCTCTGTGCGGAAGTATTGGGACACCATTGTGTCCCAATACAAACAGCGTCTGTTTTCATCGCAAAATTCCACAGTATTCTGGACATCTGTGTTGGTGAATCTTTTGCAATTTGTTTAATAAACAATGGAGACAGCAAAGAAGAAAGCTGTAGGTGGGATCGGTGTATTAGCGGCTGGCTACAGCAACCGCAATAAAAGTTCACCTCCAGGCAGCTACAACCCTAAACTAACACCCTCCCCGGATTGTTAATAATCAAATGTAAACAATCAAATGCAGATACTTTTTCTTATCCCTTCTGATCTCTCTCTCTCTCTCTCTCTCTCTCTCTCTCTCTCTCTCTCTCTCTATGCCCACTACTTGTTGTCCATATCCTACCAAGTCAGACCTACACTGTTCCAATATCCATTTCTCTGTTCTCAATTGTTGATGACTGATGATAACAACCAAACCTAACCCCCCCCCCCACCCCCACCCCCCTCCACACCCCGGATTGTAAATAATGTAAATAATTCAATGTGATTATCTTGTGTGATGACTGTATTATGATGATAGTATATATGTAATAGTATATATCTGTATCATGAATCAATTTAAGTGGACCCCGACTTAAACAAGTTGAAAAACTTATTCGGGTGTTACCATTTAGTGGTTAATTGTACGGAATATGTACTTCACTGTGCAACCTACTAATAAAAGTCTCAATCAATAAAAAACAACAACACAGAGACACCCAAGTGGAGATTCGAACCCTATATTTCCTGACTGTGAAGCCAACATTTGACCGATTGTGACCACTCCTTGGCGATACACACACCAAGGACATAAATGAAGGAAAGTCCACACCTAAAATGTGGACGTGAAGAAGTCTTCAGGATGAAAGATGAAATGTCTTCAACAATCAAGAAGTGTTCAGTTGCCTCCATTTCACCTTTGCTGATGACCAAGACCCGATGACTGGCAATCTACAACACTTATGATCTAAGATGACTCCTCTGCTTACATGTTGAAAATGAGCATGCATGCAACTGGAGAAATGGTTGAATCATAACCAAATGTTGTTGTTTGTTTGCTTGGAAATAAAATACGTAACTACCTAAAACAGTACAGTACATTGTGTTTGTTTTTACCGTCAGTTTGTTTCCACAAGCATCTGCCTTAACATCAGCTTCGTACCACACGACATCATCTTGCACCCTGACCCAGGAACAGTTGTGGACTGCCAGGTTTCCAGTGAGTGGGTTATAACCAGCGCTTGTTGTGCTAACTGAACTCAGGCCCACTTGGATTTTGTCAGAGCCACAAATAAGACGAGATATCCTGAGTGGAGCGTCCGACTCTGAAGAAGATATTATGGGGGCATCAATTTTTCTTCCTTAGTGTAATATTCTAAATTATCATTCAAATAAATAAAGAAATTAAAGTCACCTTCGCAAATGACGCCTGCATCCTCCCTGTGAACACAGTTGTGTCTCCCAAATCCAAGATGTCTGCAGCTCGCTATGGAACTTTCATTGCCATAACAACGGACGTCATCCAACCAGATGGGTCCACTGCCTTGTCCGAAAGCTGCACCGTGCAGTGCTGACCGAGCTCTGCCACAGTCCAACTGTCTGCACACCACATTAGCGTTGGTGAGGTCCCACCCGTCGTCACACACCGTTCCCCACTGTCCATTATGGTAGACCTCAACTCTTCCAGAGCAGCGGTTGTCAGAGTTGACCAGCCTCAAGGGTGAAGCAGCTGACACAGAAAAACACATATCATTTATGTATGTCAGCCTACACATTTTGGAACTAATGACATCATGACATTGATCAAACTGCAGACTTTGTATCTGATGATTGTTAACTAACATTTTTACACCACGTGGGTCCAAAATAGAGATTTTAAAGTCTGTAACCTATTTCTTCTTACCGTCACAAACCACGCCAGCATCTTCCTGGTGACCACAGTTGTGTGAGCCAATCCCTTGGTGGTTGCACTCACTGAGCTTTGATTCACTGCCCGTGCATCTGACATTGTCCAACCAAATGGGTCCTCTGCCTTGTCCAAAGAAGGCTCTCGGTGGGGCTGATAAGGCTCTGCCACAGCCCAACTGTCTGCACACTACCTTGGCATCATTTATGTCCCAGATATCATCGCACACTGTTCCCCACTGTCCACGGTGGAAGATCTCCACTCTTCCGGCGCAGGAGTTGTTTCTACCATTTACCAGAAGAACCTCACCCTCTTTTATTGAGGGTACTGTTGTTGAGGGAGTGTGAAGCGCTTCACTAGTGGTAGTTGTTGGCTCCACTGGGGTAACTTCAGGTTCCAATGTTGAAGAACTTAGTACGTCAACCTCTGAGCACAAAAAAGTTTTGTTTAGACTGAATGATATTTGGTTCCTACACCTACAGACAATGCGAATTGGATTCTATTCTATGTTTGTATTACAAAAATGCCTGGAATGGAATAATACCTGCACAGTAGGCCAGACGGCACGTGGATGGCTTGACAAGCTTGTACACGTAGTAGCTGGACTCTCTTCGAGAGCACAGCTTGACATGGATGGTATTTGAATCAAAATGGCAGCATTCCCTCGACCAGGCATTACACACAGTGCGAGTTACAATTTCACCCGATTGTGTGGGGTGAGGTTCCGTTATCCATAGAGGTGCATGTGTTCCACACATGTTTTCTTCAATACATCTCTCGGGAATACGTGCACTGTTGTCCCCCAGAAACAGACGATACCAACCTTGCCACTGAACATTTCGGTCACAATTGGCCTGGTTGCTATTATTGTATCTAAATTCTGTGGAACGCCAGTCATCGTTGAGGACAGTGTAGCTCTCACAAGGGTCTACACAGCTCATCCCATTATTTCCAATACAGTCCATGCCTGCTGGACACGAAGCGTTGCCACATCTGAACTGGACAGATGGTGAAGAAATGCCAGATCTGGAATGCAAAGCAGGGGTCAAGCATTCGTAGGAGCCTGCTGTGTTTTGGCAAACCCAAGGCGGCGTGCAAGATGAGTCGGAGAGGGAGCATTCATCAACGTCCACACAGCCGCTGTCAGGTGACCACTGGTAACCTTGGCGACAACATGAACCGTCGCTGCAGGTGGAGCGATCGTAACAGGTGACACCATCGCCCAAGAAGCCATCTTTGCAGACACATGAGAAGCCGGGAAAGGTGTCGCCCCTTTCCTGTGACTGCTGGCATGTTGCTTCATCATGGCATGTGTCACAGCTGGAAACAACTGAACCTGAGAAAAATCAACCGCGTTAAATGTTGTTTTCATTTCTGAAAAGGACTCCACAATCCCTATGTGCAAAAAGTGACGACTAGCATTTATTAGCGTTAATGTCAAAATCAACCTTATAGTATTTTAAAAAAATTAAATAACACCACCCAGCTCAAGACGGAGAACCTTTAGGTGGCGCTAGTGGACACCATTGTCTGCCGATCACAAATGTGTCTATGATGAATAGGAAAATAAATATCGTTTTTTTTTCTTGGCTCCAAATCAAATTCTGCTTATGGCCCCAATTTACTCACTGGCCGCCCTGAGTAAAACGTCTGATACCAAACAGTGTCAGGGGTTTGGATTTTCATCCATTTTGAAGTAAACGCCATTACATGTTGGATTTTATTTTATTTTAGAAGTTTAATTGAACATTTGAACCTCATGTTGTGCAGACCAACAAACACACAAACAGGTGCAAAATACCGGTATTAGTATAGTGCCGCGATACTAATTAATTAATTAATTAATTATATTCGGTACTATACCGCCTCTAAAAAGTACAGATGACTTTGAATATGACCAATGTATGATCCTGTAACTACTTGGTATCGGATTGATACCCAAATTTTTGGTATCATCCAAAACTAATGTAAAGCATTAAAAAAAAGAGGAATAAGTGGTTATTACATTTTAACATAAGTGTAGATCAGGGGTGTCCAAACTTTTTACACTGAGGGCCGCACACGGAAAAATTAAAGCATGTGGGGGCCATTTTGATATTTTTCATTTTCAAACCATAACTAAATATATGCATTTTTTATTTATTTTACCTTTAGGGGTCCCGGGGACCATAAAGGGTCTCAGTCATTAAAATGTTAAAAATAAGTCAGATTATTATTTTTTTTAAATTAACGCTTACAGTAAATCTCTATATCAAGTTCAAGTTGATATAAAGTAATACAAATTTAAAAAATATGTTTTATGGCTTTTCTGTCAAAAACAACTTAGTTTTTTTTATAGTAAAACTGAAATATGCAGTATTTAGTAATTAGAGCCCTAAAAGATCAATAATGCAGGACACCATTGATTTTAATTCTTTCATATTTTTGATTAATCACAGTGAAAAGATAAATAAAAAATCACTAAATATATTTGGGATCCAAAAGGTGCCCCACTCATAAAGTGATACATTTTTATTAGGTTTTTCTTTTACTTTCAACACTTAAGTTACGAGATCAACTTCAGATATATCTGTCGATTTTATGCTGGAACTATTATTTAGTTTGTTTTATGCGCTTTTGTCAAAGAAAACTTTGATGTTTTTATATGGCTACTACACAATATATGCAATATTTACCACATAAAACATTTTAAAGTGAAATATTTGAAGTAATTGGAGCCCTGAAAATAATTAATTATAACATGGATTATTTGTCATTATATTATTTTTTTGAGCAATGGCAAAAAAATGAAAAAAGACAAAAGAAAAAAAAAAAACAGCCTGCATGGCAGCTTTTGTGTCAACATTGCAACTTTTTCTCGTTAGATTTCACCTCATTCCACTTTTTTTAATGTTCTTTTTTATTTTTCCAATAGTATTTCCAGAATGTGTGGCGGGCCGGTAAATAATTAGCTGCGGGCCGCAAATGGCCCCCGGGCCGCACTTTGGACACCCCTGGTGTAGATAGAACATGATAAAACAGAAAATAAGCAGATATTAACAGTAAATGAACAAGTAGATTAATAATTCATTTTCTACCACTTGTCCTTAATAATGTTGTCAAAATAATAGGTAGATAAATGACACAATATGTTACTGCATACGTCAGCAGCTAAATTAGGAGCCTTGGTTTGCTTACTTACTAATAAAAGACAAGTTGTCTTGTATGTTCACTATTTTATTCGAGGACAAACTTGCAATAAGAAACTTAGGTTTAATGTACCCTAAGATTTTTTCTTCAAATAAAGCCAATAATGCAATTTTTTGTGGTCCCCTTTATTTAGAAAAGTATCAAAATTACATTTTGGTACCGGGACAACACTAATACAAATCAGTAAAAATAAAAATGATATTTTTTGTGCTACTTTTTTCCGTTTAACATTAATGGAAGTCAACTTCAGTTATTTTAACATTTTAAACAGGGATGAATAATATGCAGTAACTGATCCTGAATTTACAGATTCACTGTAAGACTAAATGCACTTTTTTTTTTTATTGCTCATGTACTTTATATATTTTACCAACTTGCCTGCCAAAGTGCTTCTAGAATCCCACTGACAATTTTGTCTTTTATATGCATGTGATATAGTTTAGTATAGATTAAATGATGATATAATGATGATGCCAAAGTGAACTATACTGATGATGAATTAGTAAATGATACATACTGTATGAATGGAACATTAGATTGCAGTCAATGAGCAGAGGTCAACTCCAAGAAGTCCGAAGAACATGTTGGATATCAAGATAAAGATGCTGATACCAATTCAAAAATATATTGTTTCCATGTGAAATTGACATGTTATTTTTGTGTTTTGTCAATATGATAAGTACGATTTGTAAATGTAGCTGTTTAATACAAAATTGGATTGAAAAGGTTTTTGCGCACCAAAAAAACCGAGATGTTTTACGTACATTTACAGTAATATGATTAATAATAGCAATAGGATGTAACAGTGTAGTATGGTAGTGCTGAATACTTACAATTGTGATGTCAAAGCACATTTTTAACATCCTACCTGAAATCCTTCCCGTGGCGAGCAACACGATGAAGAACCTAAAGGTCCCTCCAGACATCCCCATAGTGGCGCAAACACACCGATCGGGTCAATAGGGTTTTGCAAGAATTGTTGGCGTCACCTGGACCAGGAGACGAATGTTCCAAGTGAAGACAGTGAGAGAATTTATAGGCCAGTCTTGTGTGCACACAATCTTACAAAACAATAAGTTATCAAACAGAAACACAATATCAAGCACACTCCAACACAAGTACGCACACAACACACAATACGCTTTACCGGAATGAAACACACCCGAACAAACAACTTAGCCTCTTTTGTAGTCATTGCAATGGCCCACAAAAATGAAAAATGGATCAAATGATAATTTATGGTCATAACATGAACACCAGTGTTCATTTGAATGCAAAGTAGTGATAAAAACCATAAAATAATAAGAATTTTAATATTGCACCTACATTTGTTAGCAATTTATTATTTTATTTTGTTTTGGCTGCTTCCTGTCGCTGTGTGCATGTTAGTTTTTTGTCCAATCAGATTTCCGCTTTTCTTGTTCATTTATTGTGGGAATGTCAAAGAGTTTTGGTTGAAAACAACAAAAGAAGCAATCACATCCCAGTGACACTGCAAACTTGTATTCTTAAAGGCCTACTGAAATGAATTTTTTAAATTTAAACGGGAATAGCAGATCCATTCTATGTGTCATACTTGATCATTTCACGATATTGCCATATTTTTGCTGAAAGGATTTAGTAGAGAAAATCGACGATAAAGTTTGCAACTTTTGGTCTCTGATAAAAAAAAAAAGCCTTGCCCCTACCGGAAGTAGCGTGACGTTGTCAGTTGTTCACTTCCTCATATTTTCCTATTGTTTTCAACGCAGCTAGAGCTATTCGGACCGAGAAAGCGACGATTACCCCATTAATTTGAGTGAGGATGAAAGATTCGTGGATGAGGAACGTTAGAGTGACGGACTAGAATGCAGTGAAATACATATCTTTTTTCGCTCTGACCATAACTTAGGTACAAGGGTTCATTGGATTCCACACTCTCTCCTTTTTCTATTGTGGATCACGGAGTTGTATTTTAAACCACCTCGGATACTATATCCTCTTGAAAATGAGAGTCGAGAACGTAAAATGGACATTCACAGTGACTTTTATCTCCACGACAATACATCGACGAAGCTCTTTAGCTACTGAGCTAACGTGATAGCATCTGTCTCAAATGCAGACAGAAACAAAATAAATAAATCCCTGACTGGAAGGATAGACAGAAGATCAACAATACTATTAAACCATGTACATGTAAATACACGGTTAATAATTCTCAGCCTGGCAAAGCTTAACAATGCTGTTGCTAACGACGCTGAGGCTAACTTAGCAACTTAGCAACCGGACCTCACAGAGCTATGATAAAAACATTAGCGCTCCACCTACGCCAGCCAGCCCTCATCTGCTCATCAACACCCGTGCTCACCTGCGTTCCAGCGATCGACGGCGCGACGAAGGACTTCACCCCAACACAGACGCGAAGGCGGCTAGCATCGGCTAGCGCGTCTGCTATCCAAGTAAGTCCTTCTTGTTGTGTTGCTACAGCCAGCCGCTAATACACCGACCCACCTACAACTTTCTTCTTTGCAGTCTTCATTGTTCATTAAACAAATTGCAAAAGATTCACCAACACAGATGTCCAGATTACTGTGGAATTATGAAATGAAAACAGAGCTTTTTGTATTGGCTTCAATGGGCTACCGATACTCCTGTTTCACTGGCTAGGTCACGCGCATATGTCATCATCCAAAGGCGTTTTCAACCGGAAGTTTAGCGGGAAATTTAAAATTGCACTTTATAAGTTAACCCGGCCGTATTGGCATGTGTTGCAATGTTAAGATTTCATCATTGATATATAAACCGACCACGCAGTCTGATCAATGATGAAATCTTAACATTGCAACACATGGCAATATGGCCGGGTTAATTTATAAAGTGCAATTTTAAATTTCCCGCTAAACTTCCGGTTGAAAACGTCTATGTATGATGACGTATGCGCGTGACGTCAATCGTTGAAACGGACGTATCCGGACACATTGTATCCAATACAAAAAGCTCGGTTTTCATCGCAAAATTCCACAGTATTCTGGACATCTGTGTTGGTGAATCTTTTGAATTTTGTTTAATGAACAATGAAGACTGCAAAGAAGAAAGTTGTAGGTGGGATAGGTGTATTAGCGGTTGGCTGCAGCAACACAACCAGGAGGACTTTGACTTGGATAGCAGACGCGCTATCTGACGCTAGCCGCCGACCGCACGGATGATCGGGTGAAGTCCTTCGTCGCTCCGTCGATCGCTGGAACGCAGGTGAGCACGGGTGTTGATGAGCAGATGAGGGCTGGCTGGCGTAGGTGGATAGCTAATGTTTTTAGCATAGCTCTGTGAGGTCCCGTTGCTGAGTTAGCTTCAATGGCGTCGTTAGCAACAGCATTGTTAAGCTTCGCCAGGCTGGAAAACATTAACCGTGTATTTACAGGTCCATGGTTTAATAGTATTGTTGATTTTCTGTCTATCCTTCCAGTCAGGGCTTTATTTCTTTTGTTTCTATCTGCATTTGAGCCCGATGCTATCACGTTAGCTCCGTAGCTAAAGTGCTTCGCCGATGTATTGTCGTGGAGATAAGTCACTGTGAATGTCCATTTCGCGTTCTCGACTCTCATTTTCAAGAGGATATAGTATCCGAGGTGGTTTAAAATACAAATCCGTGATCCACAATAGAAAAAGGAGAAAGTGTGGAATCCAATGAACCCTTGTACCTAAGTTACGGTCAGAGCGAAAAAAGATGCGTCCTGCGCTGCACTCTAGTCCTTCACTCTCACGTTCCTCATCCACGAATCTTTCATCCTGGCTCAAATTAATGGGGTAATCGTCGCTTTCTCGGTCCGAATCGCTCTCGCTGCTGGTGTAAACAATGGGGAAATGTGAGGAGCCTTTCAACCTTTGACGTCATGCTACTTCCGGTACAGGCAAGACTTTTTTTTATTAGCGACCAAAAGTTGCGACCTTTATCATCGATGTTCTCTACTAAATCCTTTCAGCAAAAATATGGCAATATCAGGAAATGATCAAGTATGACACATAGAATGGATCTGCTATCCCCGTTTAAATAAAAAAAAATCATTTCAGTAGGCCTTTAAGAACAGGCTGCCCTATGCAAGAAGAAACTTATTTTAAAAATGTCGGAGGGCCGGCATCATGGGGGGGACCTGAGGGCTTCATATGATTAATTAACTCTTTAACTGCAGCAGAGTCACTTGCTCAAACTGATTAAAAAAAGCAGTTCGATCTACACTTTTTGCATTTGGCCGAGCAGTATATTACTTCCACTAAGTGAATGTCTCTCTGTCACATTAATATAAATAATATAGTGTTTTTGTATAGTATTGATGCTTTGTGTTATTGTGACGTGACATCACAGGAAGTGTGTGGAACATTCATGTAGAAAATGTAACTTTTTTTTTTCTTATCATCTATAAATATGGTTACCCACATATGCGGTCCTCTCCAAGGTTTCTCATAGTCATTCACCGACGTCCCACTGGGGTGAGTTTTTCCTTGCCCGTATGTGGGCTCTGTACCGAGGATGTCGTTGTGGCTTGTGCAGCCCTTTGAGACACTTGTGATTTAGGGCTATATAAATAAACATTGATTGATATAACATTTGATAACAAACTACACTTTTTTTTAAACTGCAAGCCGAGTCATCACAATTAATATTAATAAATCAAGACATATTTCTTAAAATTGTACTTTGTGTGCAGTAATTGCTTTGAATACAAATTACATTCTGAAATTAACTACTGAAATAAATGAACTTTTAAAAATATTCTCATTATTGATTATTTAATAATCAATTGTCTTTTTGATATGTACTGTGTATATATATATATATGTTTATCATATGCACACTTGAAGCTATTGCCCTCTTTCGTTATCACCATTATACACAACAATCATTGCACTCCTTCCAGTAAAAGTGTAGTCCTTCCTTGCAGTAAATACTTGAGTTGAAAAATGCGTATTCTTTGTTCGTTTGTTTTGCAGTAAATGCTTGACAGATTGTTTTGTTCTCCAATATTGATACGGTTTGATAGCAGTAAAACTTAGCATCCATGAAGCACAAAGAAAACACCATGAACAAGTCAGTACTTGTTCATGGTACTTGCACAAATTCTTGATCTCCTTGAACTTATTGATGTTATTGAGGTCATTGCACAGCAAACACATAAATGACTTTCGATATCAATGTATTCATTTTTTTTTTTTTTTACACTGAATTTTTTATACACTGAATTTTAAAACACTGCATTTATTTCAAGTGAATTTGTAAGCATAATTTGAAGTAAAAAAATAAATTAAATTGGCAAAATTCAGTTACATAAATTCAGTGTAAAAAAATAAAACGTTCGTAATAAAGACACAAATTAAGCTCCAAAGACACATGTCATCTACCATGAATTGATTTACGTGGACCCCGACTTAAACAAGTTGAAAAACGTATTCGGGTGTTACCATTTAGTGGTCAATTGTACGGAATATGTACTATACTGTGCAATCTACTAATAAAACTTTCAATCAATCAATCAGTCTTTACATTTCCTAACGGTATTCTAGTAATGTGTGCACAAATAAGATGTGTCAATATCAAAATATTACTTCACATCGCTTTTTGGCAACCAATAATACATCGATTGACTGAATGCATCCAAACACTTTATTAATATTTACTATGTGCTTGAACAAATAACAGTTAACGTTATGAGTAGCTTCTAAACAAAAAAAGAGGTATTAGCAAACAAATATAAAGTGTTTGTCTTACATGTAGTAATCAACAAAGGCCAGTGTTAAAGCTTTAACAAATGGTAAATGGGTTATACTTGTGTAGCGCTTTGACACTATTTCCACATTCACACACTGTTGGCGGGAGTTCCCATATAAGGCCCTAACCACGACCCATCAGGAGCAAGGGTGAAGTGTCTTGCTCAAGGACACAACAGATGAGACTAGAATGGCGGAAGACAGGGATCGAACCAGGAATTGTAAGGTTGCTGGCACGGCCGCTCTACCAACCGACCCATGACGTCCCCACTTGGTTCATCTGCAAAGTTGTCCACGGTCACTTATGTTGCATCTTTGTGTTGTTGCTTTTGCCATCGTGTTACAGCTGAAGGTTGTTGTGTTGTGTCTGTCACGGCCGATCACGCCAGGATGTGCCTATATATATATATATATATATATATACACTACCGTTCAAAAGTTTGGGGTCACCCAAACAATTTTGTGGAATAGCCTTTATTTCTAAGAACAAGAATAGACTGTCGAGTTTCAGATGAAAGTTCTCTTTTTCTGGCCATTTTGAGCGTTTAATTGACCCCACAAATGTGATGCTCCAGAAACTCAATCTGCTCAAAGCAAGGTCAGTTTTGTAGCTTCCGTAACGAGCTAAACTGTCTTCAGATGTGTGAACATGATTGCACAAGGGTTTTCTAATCATCAATTAGCCTTCTGAGCCAATGAGCAAACACATTGTACCATTAGAACACTGGAGTGATAGTTGCTGGAAATGGGCCTCTATACACCTATGTAGATATTGCACCAAAAAACAGACATTTGCAGCTAGAATAGTCATTTACCACATTAGCAATGTATAGAGTGTATTTCTTTAAAGTTAAGACTAGTTTAAAGTTATCTTCATTGAAAAATAAGGACATTTTAATGTGACCCCAAACTTTTGAACGGTAGTGTATACATATATCTATATATATACATATGTCTTATCCAAAAAATAGTGCTCGATACCGTGGTAGAGCGCAATATATGTATGTGCGGGGAAAAAAATCACAACACTACTTCATCTCTACAGGCCTGTTTCATGAGGGCTTCCCTCAATCATCAGGAGATTTTAATAGAAGCATTATTCTTTCAGGAACCAAAGCCTGCGGAATACTACAGAACTCAGCAAGCACATTTGGAACCTCAAAGACAATAATGTTGAATATTCAATAACATGGCAAATTCTTGCATTCAGCACACCTTACAACAGTGGTAATAAAAGATGCAACCTATGCTTAAAAGAGAAACTGTTTATTATATACCGCCCAGACCTGTCATCCCTCAACAAGCGCAGCGAAATTGTATCGGCATGCCGTCACAGACGGAAACACCTCCCAGGTAACACATGAGCCAATCACCACGCCCCTACGCCTGCCTGTACCTACTCGTTCTGTGCCCTATATAAACCATGGTATGTGAATGCTTCTATTAAAATCTCCTGATGATTGAGGGAACCCCTCATGAAACAGGCCTGTAGAGATGAAGTAGTCTTGTGATTTTCCAAATTGTTTTAACCCAATGCGGCCCCCGAGTCAAAAAGTTTGGGGACCCCTGATTTAAAGGCTAGAGTATACAAATTAGTTTTAAGATGGGACTGAAATGCTTCTACTGAGGTAGCATCTCTAACTGTTACCGGGAGGGCATTCCATAGTACTGGAGCCCCAATAGTAAACGCTCTATAGCCCGCAAACTTTTTTTGGGCTCTGGGAATCACTAATAAGCCGGAGTTCTTTGAACACAGATTTCTTGCCGGCACATATGGTACAATACAATCGGCAAGATAGGATGGAGCTAGACCGTGTAGTATTTTATACGTAAGAAGTAAAACCTTAAAGTCACATCTTAAGTGCACAGGAAGCCAGTGCAGGTGAGCCAGTATAGGCGTAATATGATCAAACTTTTTTGTTCTTGTCAAAAGTCTTAGTGTGTAGCCGTGGAGGCACCACCTGTGTCTGCCTCGTTATTTTCATCAGGAAACACGTAATTTCCGCGATGAAAATTATCAAAATATACAGGAACCACACCAAAATCCCATAGAAAGTAGAGACCAAAAGAGAAATATTCAAACTTATTTTATTGTATTACTTCGTTTTTTAACATCTCGTGGTTAAGCCAGGTGAGGCACTGCCTCACCTTGCCTCCCCTGACAGCACGTCACTTTAGTAGCTGCCTTGCTAGGTTGGTCCTAAACAGCCTGTCATAAAGTTAGGCATCATTAAAAGGCAAAAAGTGAGTAAGTCATGCATTGTATGACAGCAGAGAGACAACAATGACGGATGGCCAAGGCAGAACATAACCTGTTTCACTCAGCCTTGTGTTTGGGTAGCAACAATTCATTATTGCTTACACTTACCACTCAATGAAATCATTTATCACATGTAAAATAATATTTCAGGGCACGATAAAATCTATACACATAAAATGTCTTGCTTAATACTCACAACCTCTATGTGACGTCTTTCTCTTTGTTGTGTATTGGAAATGATAAAATACGACTCATAGAGCCCTCTGAAAACCTTCCAAGAACCGCAGACGATCTACAAGCTGTGACCTGCATAATAACTATTAGTGTTATTGTTATTATAAGTGCTAACGCAGGGGGACTACTTTTAGTAACACGGCGCATTGATCACCGAGCGGTAACTAGCTTATGCAGCTATTGACATACTGAGCATCTGCTGTCGCATCGCCCCTGAGTTGGTAGAAGTTAATGGTAGATTATAAAACATACCTCACACTCATATAGGAGCAGGTTTTTGTAAGAAACTGCAAAACTGGTCAACTTTGACATTCAATTTAGACCTTAAGACAGCGCTAGAAAGACTTGACAATATGCTTGTTTGCTCCAACTTTTTTTTTTTTAACCTGAGGATTGAGGATTATGATGAATTCACCGTCCAAACAGGGAGTTTAAGATTATGCTGAAAGATATAAACATCCCATCTGTCAGCATCCCAGTGAGAACAGACGTTGTACAGTACGAGATTGTTTTTTTGTGTTTGTTTAAAACAGTAGTGTTTCACTAAAGCTGGATCACACAGCTTCTAAAACTTGTTTTCTCACCCTCTTTATAATTAGGCTAAAAAAATATAAGGTTCTGGATCATCATTTCTCCCAAAGTAGTCGCAGGTTCTCATGAAGTCAGCATGATTAGTCATGTTGTTGTTGAAGGAAATGTTGAAAGTTGTAATGTGCTTTGTAAAATAAATGCGCTACCCTTTGATTTAAAATGTAAATATTAGGGATGTCCGATAATGGCTTTTTGCCGATATCCGATATTCCGATATTGTCCAACTCTTTAATTACCGATACCGATATCAACCGATACCGATATCAACCGATATATGCAGTCGTGGAATTAACACATTATTATGCCTAATTTGGACAACCACGTATGGTGAAGATAAGATACTTTTAAAAAAAAATAATAATAATAAGATAACTAAATTAAAAACATTTTCTTGAATAAAAAAGAAAGTAAAACAATATAAAAACAGTTACATAGAAACTAGTAATTAATGAAAATGAGTAAAATTAACTGTTAAAGGTTAGTACTATTAGTGGACCAGCAGCACGCACAATCATGTGTGCTTACGGACTGTATCCCTTGCAGACTGTATTGATATATATTGATATATAATGTAGGAACCAGAATATTGATAACAGAAAGAAATGGGGGGAGGGAGGTTTTTTGGGTTGGTGCACTAATTGTAAGTGTATCTTGTGTTTTTTATGTTGATTTAATAAAAAAACAACAAAAAAAACAAAACAAAAAAAACCGATACAGATAATAAAAAAAACTATACCGATAATTTCCGATATTACATTTTAACGCATTTATCGGCCGATAATATCGGCAGGCCAATATTATCGGACATCCCTAGTAAATATTACATGTTATGGATGTGCCTGTTACAACAACTTATGCTAAATAAACTCAAAATAGTGCTCGCAAAAGAGTAATGAGTGTTGATGAATCACGTAGCGTGCTGAATAATTATACTTGCATCTTCTCCTCCTAGTATTGCAGGTGTTTTGATGATCAGCATATTTTGCATATTAATGAAGAATATTGCACGCCTTATTCTGCTGACTTAACAGACCCAATTGACTTTGCACACGTTTAGTAGACTAGCTTCGCATGTGCTGTCAAGTTTGCACATGTTTTAGTACACGCAAACCTTTAGTAAATCAGGGCCTATGACTTTAAAACATGATATTTTCATATTGTCCTCCAATATACCGTATTTTCCAGACCATAGGGCGTACCGGATTATAAGGCGTATCGCCGATGAACGGGTCTATTCAGGTCTATTTTCATACAAAAGGCGCATCGGATTATAGGGCGCATTAAAGGGGTCATATTATTATTAATTTAAAAAAAATTAAAAACACTTCCTTGTGGTCTACATAACAACAATTATGGTTCTTTGGTCAAAATGTTGCATAGATTATGTTTTACAGATCATCGCCGAGCCGCTTTCTGACAGTCGTTTCAGGATGCGCCGTTTTGTGGGCGGTCTTATTTACGTGGCTCACCTTCGGTAAGGTCTTTTCTCCGTCATCTTTGTTGTAGCGGTGTAGCTAACTGTTTTAATGACATTCAGACTTTACTTCAATCAATAACGGAGCAGCATCTCCTCATCCGTGGCTCACTAGTGCAACAACAACAAGGCCGGAAATGTGTCCCGTGAAAAAACGTCGGAGCGGAACTCTCTGATAACTAAAGTTCCTTGGGCGAATAATGTAAACTCACTACACCGGTATGTTTTAGCGCTTTCATGGCGAGTTTACTGACGGATATGAGTAAGAACTTTACACTACTTTATATTAGAAATGGCAATAGCAGAGGATAAATGTCCCATAACAAGAAGATAGAGAAAAAGAAGCTTATCGACAAATTTTCAGAATTTATGCAGATCCCAAATACAGATCAGCAGCTACTAGAAGGTAAGAAAAGTTGCTTTTGCATAATATTGTGAAACACAACGCCAGATAATATGTCTTACCTTATACACACACCATAATAATACTGAAGCACAGTACAATCCATCAAGCGGTGTGGCTTCATAGCTTACCAAAGTCGTACTAAAACATTTTGATCGATTTTTGAGCGCCGTGTGTAATGTTCTATATTTTCAATGGAACATACACAATTTTGGTGTCGTTTACTCCCTGTAAAAAAAAAAAAAAGTTGAGAAAACGCAAATTTTCAAGGCAACATGATGCAACAAGATTTTGGCGTTTTCTCAACTTTTTGACTACTGCTGGCTAAACACTGTTTTGGTAGTTAAACATAGTGAAACCTTATTTCTAAATCTGACTAACTAGAAAACTATAATTAGTCCAACAATTGCAAATCGTATTTCACTATTTAGCAGTAGTCAAAAGTTGAAAAAAACGCAAAAATCTTGTTGCATCATGTTGCCTTGAAAATTAGCGTTTTCTCAACTTTCTTTTTTTTTTACAGTGTTGAGTCATATTGCGGCCTACACGTATCTCTTATGTGCGACTGCCATCATATTGCAGTCTACACGTATCTCTTATGTGTGACTGCCATCTACTGGTCACACTTATCAACTGTCTACGTGATGTCAAGGCTTGGTTAGCCCAGAATTTTTAAATAATGAATGAGGGAAAAACGGAAATTTCAGTTTTTGGTCCGGCCCTCATTGACTTGGGCCCATTGCAAAATTATGTGCGTCCCAAAGTCACCAGCCTTGGCGTCACTATAGACAGCCATTTTAGATTTGACAAACAAGTCAATGGCGTTTTAAAATCGTGTTTTTATCATCTTTTAACCTTTTTGAACAAGTCGTGCATGCTTTTATTTCAAGTCGCCTGGACTACTGCAGTGCACTTTATGCTGGCATTAGCCAAAAAGCTCTCTCCTGGTTGCAGTTAGTCCAGAAGGCGGCAGCACGACTTTTAACAGGGGCCAGGAAACGCCAGCATATAACCCCAATTCTTCGGAGTTTGCACTGGCTCCCTGTTCATTTTAGAATTGGTTTTAAATCCTTGCTGTTTGTTTTTAAAGCTTTACATGGACTGGCACCTCAGTATATCTCGGACCTCATCCAAATTTACACTCCTGCGGGCGCTCTGAGGTCCGAGAGCCAGGTCCAGCTCGTGGTGCCCAGGACGAGACTTAAAACCAGGGGAGACAGGGCCTTCTCTGTGGTCGGCCCTAAACTCTGGAACACTCTGCCCCTCCATGTTCAAACTGCTTCCACAGTGGAGTGTTTTAAGTCTCGTCTTAAGACCCACTTTTATTCTTTGGCTTTTAACACTACGTGAGTTGTGTGGTCTTCTGTCCTCTGTTGTTCTCTGTGTTTTTTTTTAAATAAATTTTGAAGTCTATTTTACTGTTTTAATTGGTTTTACCCTTTAAAATCGTTTTTAATCATATTTATTTTTTATATTGTTTCTGTATTGGTTTTCTATTCATTTATTCTTTGTTTTTATTCAGTCATTGGTGTAGCATAATATTGTTTTTAATATTGTTTTTAATATCGTTTTTAATGTTGTTTTTAATTTTGTTTTTAATATTGTTTTTAACATGGCTGTGCAGCATTTTGGAAACATTCTTGTTGTGTAAATGTGCTATATAAATAAAGTGGATTGGATTGGATCATTTCACCATGTACCAAATAAAATAACTTTGAGGTCGGTAAGCACAACCAATATTATTCCGTACATTAGGTGAGTTTTGAGGAAATTAAAGGATTTTAAGTGCGCCTTATAGTCCGAAAAATACGGTATGTCTACAAATGTAAATTAGCAACGATGCTATAATCAGATTGTTCATTAATGTGCATTGTCCAGACTACAAATTAATTATTATGTTATGTAAGCTGCACAATCATACTTTGTCTTTGTGTCACCTGGTTTCACAAATACCAGCATGGACATTAAGTGAAGCCAATGTAGTACCAAAGTGTCTTCAGTTGAGCTCCGTCTGTTGTTGACTATTCATTAATGCATCATCTCACATCTGCAGTGCAGTTTCCACGCTGTCTGCAAATATGAAACCCTCCAAGTTTGCAGCAAGAAGAACCTCCAGGATGTGTGGCTATTAGGGCAACAGAATGCTCGAATCAAACAAATACACGGTGCTTCTTGCGTGATTATGATCACATACCTGCAAGCCAGAAAAGATCAGATGCAGATGTTGGACTTTAAAGTGCCTCAACAGGTCGCTGAGCTCATGGATGACGGAGTAGTCGATCATGCTGACATGATGACAGTCCAGTACTACTGACCGGGCAGGTGACACTGGTGCACAGGACATCATCACTCGCTAGCATTGCTCATATCATAAATGTATGTGCAGTAATAAACTTACCCTGCAAAGCTTTAGTGTGGATGATGTAGCTCAGGTGTTCTGCAGCAGGAAAGCTTAGCCCATTGGACAGTTGGATGAGCAGCACACCTTCACCGGACATCTGCAAACAACATGGCAACAATAACAATACATAATCATTTACATCTGTATTTTACTGCTTAGAGTATTTGTCTTTGGGGAGCTACAGAAAGAATATGCTAGGTCAGACCTGGGCAAAATACGGCCCGTTAAGATTTTCAATCCGGCCCTCTGGACGTTCTACATTAAATGTTTTATGATGTGCAGTGCTGTCTTGAACTATAAAAGTAATTTAGTGGTTGAAATCTGTGCTTTTGAGTGATATTCGAGTTATTACGGTAATCTATGTCACAGCAGCTCAGACGTGGAACAAACCAGAGAGGGCGGGGTGTGTTTTCAGAGCAGCCAGCCCGAAACGCGTGTGTCAGAAACAGATTCAGAAGCAGATTTTTACATGATAGCATATCATATTGTAGGTGTTTATTTTACTTTGCATTCATATGTTGCTGTTTTTTTACATTTTTTGTTGTGTTTTGCTTGATTGTAAAAGATACACAACTATTGAGGAGCTGGTCTGAGAAGTAGGAGAGGAGCGACGTTCATATGTTGTTAATATTCAGTGTTTTACTGTTCATAGTTCATATTGGGTTTTTTTGTTGTTTTGTTTGTCCTGTCCAGCTTCTCAGGCAAATCATATAGTTGATGTAGATGCCCGTATCGGCTGTTCAGATTTACTTTACAAAAAGAAAAGTGTAGGATACTTCTCTTGTTGCCTTATTTGTATTTGCCTTTATTAAATGTATTTATATTATCATTTGGTGCAGCCGGGCCGGAGCAGGAGGGGATAGAAAGAGAAAAAAAGGAAGACAGAGGGGGGAATGGTGGGGACAAGAGGGGGATAAGACAGAGAGACAAAAACAACAACAGCAAACACAACAACAACAGAGCAACATCAGCAAATACGACATGTACAAATATGATGGTAAAAGTGATAGCAAATAAGCAGTTAGCGAAAATAAAAAATAATACAGATATGACAAAGAGCATTATTACACTACAAATGGAGCAATACAAATACCAATAGTAATAGCGCTATTGATAATGAACAATACCCATAATTTACCTCTATTATCAACAATACAGTTGTTCAAATGCAACAATACATATACGTGATGATAACTAGAGATACGAAATAATGCAGAAAAATGGAGGGGAAGAAAGAGACGCAACCTATATTAACCTTGTAGATTGTTATAGTAACAATAGGTTACAATAGGAAGGACCTGCAAACTGGCAGTTGAGCAGAAATGGATGTGAGAAAGGAGGCGATCGCGCTGCAGGTCCGTCCTAAGTATGTTTGTCAACATAAATGGACTGTCAAAAATAAAAACATAAGTCATATTGTCTGATAAGCAATATCATTTTATAATTTTATAGCTGCTGGATGACTTAGGCGGCTGATGAAAACAAACTAAATTGATGTATTTTGAGGTTTGCTTACTTTTTTATTTTTATTTATATGAAACAAAAACATCCTGCAATATGCGTTTACTTGCGTCCGGAACATTCGAGCGCACGCTCGCAGTTAGTGCCAGCATCTTTCAATGAGCACACCTTTAGCACGCTAAAAAATAAAGGGTTCCATTTAGGGGTGTGGGAAAAAATCGATTTGAATTCGAATCGCGATTCTCACGTTGTGCGATTCAGAATCGATTCTCATTTTTTTTTAATCTATTTAAAATATATATATATATATATATATATATATATATATATATATATATATATATATATATATATATATATATATATATATATATATATATATGTGTATATATATATATATATATATATATATATTTTTTTTTTAATTAATCAATCCAACAAAACAATACACAGAAATACCATAACAATGCAATGCAATTCCAAAACCAAACCCGACCCAGCAACACTCTAACTAACTGCAATAAACAGAGCAACTGAGAGGAGACACAAACACGACACAGAACAAACCAAAAGTAGTGAAACAAAAATGAATATTATCAACAACAGTATCAATATTAGTTACAATTTCAACATAGCAGTGATTAAAAATCCCTCATTGACATTATCATTAGACATTTATAAATTTTTTTAAAAAAGAACAATAGTGTCACAGTGGCTTACACTTGCATCGCATCTCATAAGCTTGACAACACACTGTGTCCAATATTTTCACAAAGATAAAATAAGTCATATTTTTGGTTCATTTAATAGTTAAAACAAATTTACATTATTGCAATCAGTTGATAAAACATTGTCCTTTACAATAATAAAAGCTTTTTACAAAAATCTACTACTCTGCTTGCATGTCAGCAGACTGGGGTAGATCCTGCTGAAATCCTATGTATTGAATGAATAGAGGATCGTTTTGAATCGGGAAAAAATCGTTTTTGAATCGAGAATCGTGTTGAATTGAAAAAAAATCGATTTTGAATCGAATCGTGGGACACCCAAAGATTCACAGCCCTAGTTCCATTGTAGCTGCACTGCATGACTGCTTTAAAACTTCCAGAAAAAGTGGTACATAATGGTCTGCTGCATGTTTCAAAGCGTAAAACGCCACAGGTATAATATAAGCAGTAAATGAGTTTCTCCAAGGTGAAAGCCACATAGCAATCGCAAAAACCTCCTTTAAATAGGACAGTCGGCACCAGTTATCAGCCCTTTGTTTTTCAACTGTGATGGCTTTTAAAGGCCTACTGAAAGCCACTACTAGCGACCACGCAGTCTGATAGTTTATATATCAATGATGAAATCTTAACATTGCAACACATGCCAATACGGCCGGGTTAACTTATAAAGTGCAATTTTAAATTTCCCGCCACACTTCTGGTTAAAAACGTTTCATTATGCTGACGTATGCGTGGGACGTCACGAGGACAAGGGAAGTATTCGGAGCCCGGAGAATCCTATACAACAGGCTCTGTTTTCATTTCATAATTCCACAGTATTCTGGACATCTGTGTTGGTGAATCTTTTGCAATTTGTTTAATGAACAATGGAGGCTGCAAAGAAGAACGTTGTAGGTGGGATCGATCGGTGTATTAGCGGCTGGCTGTAGCAACACAACAAGGACTACTTAGCAGACGCCTAGCCGATGCTAGCCGCCAAACCCACGGATGAAGTCCTTCGTCGCGCCGTCGATCGCTGGAACGCAGGTGAGCACGGCTGTTGATGGGAAGATGAGGGCTGGCTGGCGTAGGTGGAGCGCTAATGTTTTTATCATAGCTCTGTGAGGTCCGGTTGCTAAGTTGCTAAATTAGCCTTAACGTCGTTAGCAACAGCATTGTTAAGCTTTACCAGGCTGAGAATTTTTAACCGTGTAGTTACATGTCCATGGTTTAATAATATTGTTGATCTTCTGTCTATCCTTCCAGTCAGGGGTTTATTTCTTTTGTTTCTATCTGCATTTGAGAACGATGCTATCACGTTAGCTCAGTAGCTAAGTGTGTCACCGATGTATTGTCGTGGAGATAAAAGTCACTTTGAATGTCCATTTCGTGTGCTCGACTCTCATTTTCAAGAGGATATAGTATCCGAGGTGGTTTAAAATACAAATCCGTGATCCACAATAGAAAAAGGAGAAAGTGTGGAATCCAATGAGCCAGCTTGTACCTAAGTTACGGTCAGAGCGAAAAAAGATACGTCCATCACTGCCTCTCTAGTCCTTCACTCTAACGTTCCTCATCCACGAATCTTTCATCCTCGCTCAAATTAATGGGGTAATCGTCGCTTTGTCGCTCCGAATCTCTCTCGCTCCATTGTAAACAAAGGAAAATTGTGAGGAATATTACCTCCTGTGACGTCACGCTACTTCCGGTACAGGCAAGGTTGTTTTTTTTTATCAGCGAGCAAAAGTTGCGAACTTTATCGTCGATTTTCTCTACTAAATCCTTTCAGCAAAAATATGGCAATATCTCGAAATGATCAAGTATGACACATAGAATGGATCTGCTATTCCCGTTTAAATTTTAAAAAATCATTTCAGTAGGCCTTTAAAGGGCTTTATAAATAAAGTTGGTACGATGCACGCAGGCAGTCTTAGTAGATCGCACGCAACAAAAGGCTTTTCTACCTTCTAGGTACTCAAAGTGCTTTGAGACTATTTCCACATTCACCCATTCATACACACATCCACATTCTGATGGCAGGGGTTGCCATGCAAGGCCCTAACCACGACCCATCAGGAGCAAGGGTGAAGTGTCTTGCCCCAGGACACAACGGACGTGACTAGAATGGCGGAAGCTCGGATCGAACCACCGAGCCACGCCGCTCACTAATAGCACTTATATAGTTATATACTGTAGTTTTATAGCATGTGGTATTTGGATCTTAGTGGATCAGGCCCACAGAATACAGTACCTGTGTGTGTGGTCTGGCCATGCTGTACATGAGCAGTGCTGCAGATACAGCAACACCTCCCATGATTCCATACTGCACCTGCCACAAACTCATCAGGAAGGTGACAATGAAGGGAAGGAGATCGAGTTCTGCAGACAACATACATACGACTACGTGAAGGGAGAGTGTCAAGAAGTACACAGTGGTAGTACAACACACATACTGTGTATACGCCACATGTCAGCCACAACATGATAATCCAGCATTGGAGCCACAGCACAGATGATGACAGCAGCCAGACAAGCTTTAGGGATGTAGTAGAAGGCTGGCATGAGGAATGCCAAGGACAGCAACACTATCACACCTGCAAACACACACACACACAAGGTTGGACACGGCTTGTGAATTCAAATGCAAACTTAAACACAAACTAAAGTTTTGCATATCAACAATCAAGTTGACTATGTCAGACAATGTTCGATATTTACTAACCTGACAAATCTAAGGGCCTGAGCTAACAAGATCACAAGTAAGTTATAAATAATGTGTGAAAACTTTAAGGTTGCCCAATAAAAAAAAAAAACATAATTAAATGAATTAGCCCTTAACTCATCCAGCAGCTATAAAATATATACAAACCCCGTTTCCATATGAGTTGGGAAATTGTGTTAGATGTAAATATAAACGGAATACAATGATTTGCAAATCCTTTTCAACCCATATTCAATTGAATGCACTACAAAGACAAGATATTTGATGTTCAAACTCATTAACTTTATTTTTTTTTTTGCAAATAATAATTAACTTAGAATTTAATGGCTGCAACACGTGCCAAAGTAGTTGGTAAAGGGCATGTTCACCACTGTGTTACATGGCCTTTCCTTTTAACAACACTCAGTAAACGTTTGGGAACTGAGGAGACACATTTTTTAAGCTTCTCAGGTGGAATTCTTTCCCATTCTTGCTTGATGTACAGCTTAAGTTGTTCAACAGTCCGGTGGTCTCCGTTGTGCTATTTTAGGCTTCATAATGCGCCACACATTTTCAATGGGAGACAGGTCTGGACTACAGGCAGGCCAGTCTAGTACCCGCACTCTTTTACTATGAAGCCACGTTGATGTAACGCGTGGCTTGGCATTGTCTTGCTGAAATAAGCAGGGGCGTCCATGGTAACGTTGCTTGGATGGCAACATATGTTGCTTCAAAACCTGTATGTACCTTTCAGCATTAATGGCGCCTTCACAGATGTGTAAGTTACCCATGTCTTGGGCACTAATACACCCCCATACCATCACAGATGCTGGCTTTTCAACGTTGCGCCTATAACAATCCGGATGGTTCTTTTCCTCTTTGGTCCGGAGGACACGACGTCCACAGTTTCCAAAAACAATTTGAAATGTGGACTCGTCAGACCACAGAACACTTTTCCACTTTGTATCAGTCCATCTTAGATGAGCTCAGGCCCAGCGAAGCCGACGGCGTTTCTGGGTGTTGTTGATAAACGGTTTTCGCCTTGCATAGGAGAGTTTTAACTTGCACTTACATATGTAGCGACCAACTGTAGTTACTGACAGTGGGTTTCTGAAGTGTTCCTGAGCACATGTAGTGATATCCTTTACACACCGATGTCGCTTGTTGATGCAGTACAGCCTGAGGGATGGAAGGTCACGGGCTTAGCTGCTTACGTGCAGTGATTTCTCCAGATTCTCTGAACCCTTTGATGATATTACGGACCGTAGATGGTGAAATCCCTAAATTCCTTGCAATAGCTGGTTGAGAAAGGTTTTTCTTAAACTGTTCAACAATTTGCTCACGCATTTGTTGACAAAGTGGTGACCCTCGCCCCATCCTTGTTTGTGAATGACTGAGCATTGCATGGAATCTACTTTTATACCCAATCATGGCACCCACCTGTTCCCAATTTGCCTGTTCACCTGTGGGATGTTCCAAATAAGTGTTTGATGAGCATTCCTCAACTTTATCAGTATTTATTGCCACCTTTCCCAACTTCTTTGTCACATGTTGCTGGCATCAAATTCTAAAGTTGATGATTATTTGCAAAAAAAAAAAAAATTTTATCTTTGTTTGTCTCTGTAGCATATTCAACTGAATATGGCTTCAAAATGATTTGCAAATCATTGTATTCCGTTTATATTTACATCTAACACAATTTCCCAACTCATATGGAAACAGGGTTTGTAAAATGATATTGACGATTTGCCTAATATTTTTTATTTCTGACAGTCCAAATATATTTAAATATGCACATGGATGGAGGATTCCCTCTCTTATCATCTTTTACTGCAAGCGCAATCACAGTTTCTTGTTTGATAAAATGGTTATGTTGCGTGTTCTATTAATCAGCATTTATTCTGCCTATACATGAAGACAAATTGCTATATGGATCATTTAACATATGTAAACTTTAGTGCAAGTGTTTAGTAGATCAGCTTTGTGTGCTATTAAGTTTGCACATGTTTTAATACACGCAAACCGTTAATGTGAAATTGAGGAGAATGTGGACTTACTGGTGACAATCCCTCCAGCCGGACTGCAAACACCAGTCTGAGAATTCACTGCAGTCCTAAGCATGACCACAAAACATAAATATGAAACACACACACACGCACACACACACACATGCACATCCACACACACACACCTGCCAAAGCTGCCAGTGACAGGGTAGGCGGACACAAAGGAGCCCATGATGTTCGTCACACCGATGGCCAGCAGTTCCTGGTTAGCATCAATCCTGTAATTGTTCTTCCTGGCTGAGAGTCAGAACCTTTTTAGTCCATCTTTTTATGATTCATGAATAAGATATTTACATGATACATTAATGAAATGTCAAATAGAACATGTATAAAATAAGATATATTTTAATGATACATTTATGAAAATAAGATGTTTTCATAATACATGCATTTGTTTCTTTATGTCCTGTCCAGCCACTCGGGCTAATCATATTGATGATGTACATGACCATATCTGCTGTACAGATTTACTTTACAAAAGAGAAGCGTGGGATAGTTCTCTTGTTGCCGTATTTGTATTTGACTTTATTAAGTGGATTTATTTAATGTTTGGCCCAGCCGGACCGCAGCAGAAGGGGAAAGGAAGGAGAAATTAAAAAAAAGACACAGGGGGTAATTGCAGGGACAAGAGGGGGATAAGACAGGAAGACAACAACAACGACAACAAAAACAACAGAATAGCATCAGCAAATACGTTATGTGCAAATATGATACGAAAAATGATAGCAGAGACGCAGTTAGTGAAGTAAATATTAATAACACAGAAATGACAATGAACATTATTGCACTACAGCCGGAGCAATAAAAATACCAATAGAAATAGCATGATTGATCATTAGAGATGTCCGATAATATCGGCCGGCCGATATTATCGGCCGATAAATGCTTTAAAATGTAATATCGGAAATTATCGGTATCGTTTTTTTTATTATCGGTATCGGTTTTTTAATTTTTTTTATTAAATCAACATAAAAAACACAAGATACACTTACAATTAGTGCACCAACCCAAAAAACCTCCCTCCCCCATTTACACTCATTCACACAAAAGGGTTGTTTCCTTCTGTTATTAATATTCTGGTTCCTACATTATATATCAATATATATCAATACAGTCTGCAAGGGATACAGTCCGTAAGCACACATGATTGTGTGTGCTGCTGGTCCACTAATAGTACTAACCTTTAACAGCTAATTTGACTCATTTTCATTAATTACTAGTTTCTATGTAACTGATTTTATATTGTTTTACTTTCTTTTTTATTCAAGAAAATGTTTTTAATTTATTTATCTTATTTTATTTTATTAATTTAAAAAAAAAAAGGACCTTATCTTCACCATACCTGGTTGTCCAAATTAGGCATAATAATGTGTTAATTCCACAACTGTATATATCAGTATCGGTATCGGTTGATATCGGTATCGGTAATTAAAGAGTTGGACAATATCGGAATATCGGATATCGGCAAAAAGCCATTATCGGACATCCCTATTGATAATGAATAATAACAGTAATTACCTCTATTATCAACAATACAATTGTTTTAAATGCAACAATACATATATGTAATGGAAACTTGAATTACAAAAGAAAGCAGATCAATGGATGGGGAAAAAGAGAAGCAAACTATATTAACCTTGTATATTGTTATAGTAAAAATAGGTTAAGTGTGCCGTGTTTTACACAGTTTCCCTGAAGGGGAATTGTTAATATATGTTTGATGAAACGGGATTATATGCATGAGTGTATGTATGCATATGTGCTTGCGTATGTACAGTATGTGTATATGTATGTTTGTACAGTGAATGTATATGTACAGTATGTGTATATATATGTTTGTACAGTGAATGTATATGTACATGTATGTGTATATGTATGTTTGGACAGTGAATGTGCGTGTGGATGTATGTAACATGAATGTGTATGTATGTATTGTATTTGTGTATATATGTGGGAGCGTATGTACCTTTTGTGTGCGCGTATGTATGAATAAATGAATGTAAGTATGTATGTACAAACCCCGTTTCCATATGAGTTGGGAAATTGTGTTAGATGTAAATATAAACGGAATACACCGATTTGCAAATCATTTTCAAGCCATATTCAGTTGAATATGCTACAAAGACAACATATTTGATGTTCAAACTGATAAACATCAGTGAACATGCCCTTTCCCAACTACTTTGGCACATGCTGCAGCCATGAAATTCTAAGTTAATTATTATTTGCAAAAAAAAAAAAAAAGTTTATGAGTTTGAACATCAAATATTTTGTCTTTGTAGTGCATTTAATTGAATATGGGTTGAAAAGGATTTGCAAATCATTGTATTCCGTTTATATTTACATCTAACACAATTTCCCAACTCATATGGAAATGGGGTTTGTATATATGTATGAATAATTGTGTGTATGTGTGTTTGTATGTACAATATATTTGTCTCCCAGTATGTGCGGGAGCCAAAGTACGGCCCCACCCACCCTGAGAATCCAACCCAAAACAAGGGACTACCGGCCCCACGTAGTCAAGCCCGCCAGCGACAGGACCCGTAGAAGAGGGTCCCCCTTTGGCCCTGCAGGGCGGCAGGTCATAGACAAGAGGCGCCCAGCAGAGGACAAAGCACGGGAGATAACAGGGACAGCCGGTGAGAGACCACACCCCACGTGGGCAGAAAGACGGGACGCCCCGAGGGGCCCAGAGACTCCCTGCAGCCGTACGGAAGACCGCCCCGCCCCACAAGCAACCGAGTCTACATAGCTACATGTGCACAACAGGGGAGCTGGTTAACTCATGAGACCTGCGTGCGTGTGTGTTTAAGAGAATAACAACGTGTTGTCTGAGTGACGTCACTGAGTGAGTGGGCGAGTAAAGAGAGAGAGAGAGAGGTGGCGCATGCACTGCGCAGTAGAATGATCAACGGGTCTGGTTGTGTCCTTCAAAACTAATAAAGCAAGCAGGTTGTCACAAATCGGCAGTGATCTCAACCAGGCGCAAGACTCATAATACATTTATGAAAGTATGTACAAAATAAGATGTCATGATACATTTATGAAAGTATGTAAAAAAAAAAAAAAGAATTATAATGATACATTTATAAAATGAACTAAGATGTTTTAATAATATATTTATGAAATGTCAAAGCATACTTGCCAACCTTGAGACCTCCGATACCGGGGGGTGGGGGGGAGGGGGGGGCGGGGGGGGGCGTGGTCGGGGGTGGGGCGGGGGCGTGGTTAAGAGGGGAATATATTTAAGCTAGAATTCACCAACTCAAGTATTTCATATATATACACTACCGTTCAAAAGTTTGGGGTCACCCAAACAATTTTGTGGAATAGCCTTCATTTCTAAGAACAAGAATAGACTGTCGAGTTTCAGATGAAAGTTCTCTTTTTCTGGCCATTTTGAGCGTTTAATTGACCCCACAAATGTGATGCTCCAGAAACTCAATCTGCTCAAAGGAAGGTCAGTTTTGTATCTTCTGTAACAAGCTAAACTGTTTTCAGATGTGTGAACATGATTGCACAAGGGTTTTCTAATCATCAAATAGCCTTCTGAGCTAATGAGCAAACACATTGTACCATTAGAACACTGGAGTGATAGTTGCTGGAAATGGGCCTCTTATATAATTATTGCACCAAAAACCAGACATTTGCAGCTAGAATAGTCATTTACCACATTAGCAATGTATAGAGTGTATTTCTTTAAAGTTAAGACTAGTTTAAAGTTATCTTTATTGAAAAGTACAGTGCTTTTCCTTCAAAAATAAGGACATTTCAATGTGACTCCAAACTTTTGAACGGTAGTGTATATATATATATATATATATATGTATATGTATGAAATACTTGACTTTCAGTGAATTCTAGCTATATATACATATATTTATTTTATTATACATATAAATAAAAGAAATACTTGAATTTCAGTGTTCTGGAGGCTATCCAGTAGATGGCAGTATTGTCCTGTTTAAGAGTGTCACAACATTGCTGTTTACGGCAGAAGAACTGCTTTACGGTAGACTAAACGTGACTGCTGTTGTTGTGTGTTGTTACCGCGCTGGGAGGACGTTAATGAAACTGCCTAACAATAAACCCACATAACAAACCAAGAACTCGCCCTCGATCCTTCTACAGTTATGACGTCATTGGGCAGGCAAGCTGTTTATATTGTGGGAAAGCGGACGTGAGAACAGGCTGTCCCCACTCAGGTCCGCATTGAGCTGGAGGGGGCGTGGCCTCCAGCTCCGGCTGAATACCGGGAGTTTGTCGGGAGAACATTTCTGCCGGGAGGTTATCGGGAGAGGCGCTGAATACCGGGAGTCTCCCGCTAAAAACGGGAGGGTTGGCAAGTATGTGTCAAAGTGATATGTATAATATGTTTTAATGATACATAAATAAAATGTCAAATGTGACATGTATGAAAGAAGCTTAATAATATTATTATAATTTTTCCAAGTATTGAGTTAATAAGTTTCACTCACCGAATGCTTTAGCAATAGCGATGCTTTCCAGAAGACCCATGAAAGGAATTACAGCTAAACCTCCTCCAAAATCCTGCAGACAAAATGTCAAAACCTAACTTGTTCAAATCAGCTCTGATCTTTTCTAACCTTTAAGGGGGAACTGCACGTTTTCACAATCATTTTGAGAGACAAGAGAAGTTTTTGGTTTATTTTACGCTTTCTAACACAAAACCACTACCAAAGCAGCTAATGGGAGCAATCCATTCTGCCTCTAAATCACTTTAAAAATGCATTCAAAAACCGTCAACAATACTTAATTTACGTTCGGCAACCTGTATAATAACCAAACTGTAGCGACATTGTTATTGTAAGAGCGAACACTGAGGAACTCTTTTTTTTTTTAGCGTACTAACACATCGGCATGCTACGATATGACCTGTAGACGCTAACTACGGAAAGAGATGAGCTACACTGCAAAAACTGAAATCTAAGTAAGATGAAATATCTCAAATAAGGGTGATATTTGCTTATTTTCTGTCTGATAAGATAATTCTTCTCACTAAGCAGATTTTATGTTAGAGTGTTTTACTTGTTTTAAGTGTTTTGGTCCTAAATGATCTCAGTAAGATATTACAGCTTGTAGCTGAGATTTTATGACCTATATGTTATGATCTGGTGTTGGATCATAGTTTATTTGGGTTTTGAGTCACTTGTGATATAAGTTATGTTTCAGCACCCCTGTTTTGTGTTGTCTTGGTTGTCATGGGTACTGATTGTTTTCGCCTGCATCTGATTAGTGTTCGGGACTCACACCTGTTCCCGGGCACTAATCAGAGAGCTATTTAGTCCTGCTTTTTCCCGTCACTCAGCCTGGTGCTTTTGTTTGCTTTACGCAACTGTCACGTTTATTACCTTGTGTCCGTAAGCTAAGCGTTGCCTTATGCCTTCCCTGTGTGTGCTATTCCGTTAGCTTTCCTTGTGCTAGGCACGTTCTCCTTGTGTTCGCTTGTTTTGTTCCTTTCTGTTTTCGTGTATGATTTATGCAAATAAATCATTTGTCCTACCTGCACGCTGTCTCTGGAGTTCCTGCTGTCCTCACCGGAAGAACAATCGGTACCCATGACAACCAAGACAACACAAAACAGGGGTGCTGAAACATAACTTATATCACAAGTGACTCAAAACCCAAAATAAACTATGATCCAACACCAGATCGTAACACTATATTGAGTAAAACATGCTTGAAACTAGAATATCAACTGTTGCAAAGCTGTGTCATCAACACTCACAAGTATAAAACTACTTTTTTAAAGTACACTACCGTTCAAAAGTTTGGGGTCACATTGAAATGTCCTTATTTTTGAAGGAAAAGCACTTTTCAATGAAGATAACTTTAAACTAGTCTTAACTTTAAAGAAGTACACTCTATACATTGCTAATGTGGTAAATGACTATTCTAGCTGCAAATGTCTGGTTTTTGGTGCAATATCTACATAGGTGTATAGAGGCCCATTTCCAGCAACTATCACTCCAGTGTTCTAATGGTACAATGTGTTTGCTCATTGGATCTGAAGGCTAATTGATGATTACAAAACCCTTGTGCAATCATGTTCACACATCTGAAAACAGTTTAGCTCGTTACAGAAGCTACAAAACTGACCTTCCTCTGAGCAGATTGAGTTTCTGGAGCATCACATTTGTGGGGTCAATTAGACGCTCAAAATGGCCAGAAAAAGAGAACTTTCATCTGAAACTCGACTGTCTATTCTTGTTCTTAGAAATTAAGGCTATTCCACAAGATTGTTTGGGTGACCCCAAACTTTTGAACGGTGGTGTAATAATTTCTTACTTCAAGCATGAAAAAACAAATCATGATGCCGAGCGCATATCATTATGTCAAGATAATGGCACTAGCATTTACTTAATTTAAGAATATTTTTCAACATATTGAGCAAAAAGGTCTCTTTTTTTTTTTTTTCTACCAAGAAAAGTGCACTTGTTATTAGTGAGAATATACTGATTTTAAGGTATTTTGGGGTTCATTGAGGTTAGCTAATTTTACTTGTTTCGGAAAGTCTTGACAAGCCGAATTTTCTTGTTCTATTGGCAGATAATTTTGCTTCATTCAAATAAAATACCCCTCATTTTGGTTGTTTTTTTTCTTGTTTTTGAACACTGACTTTTTGCAGTGTAGCCTCTACGTCAGCATGAAACGCGTATGAGTTTGTAATGCACAACAAAATGCGTTAAGACACCAATTTGTACTGACTGAAAAACATGAACAATCATATTACAGTATCTGTAACGTGTTAGCCCAACATTTCATGTTTTGTTTGTACACGGCTAGCTCGACAGCGTATGCACTGATGTGCTGCATGCATCATGATCAATTGTATAGTGACTTACTCGAGGCACAGTTGTCCGTTTGGTCAAGCTTGGCTCAAAAGTTCCGGATTTGCAGCGTGACCATTGATTGATTGATTGAAACTTTTGTTAGTAGATTGCACAGTACAGTACATATTCCGTACAATTGACCACTAAATGGTAACACCCGAATACGTTTTTCATTTTGTTTAAATCGGGGTCCACGTTAATCAATGTATGGTAGACCATGAACCATGTCGCTCTCTCGACTTCCGTCTGCTCCAACGTTTCAGCCTCTTCTTTGTGCGCACTTCTAGAAGCAGTAGTATATTTATATATGTATTTAGAATATTCCATATATTTGGTTTAAAAAAGATACGGTTGTGAATCCTCATTTGTCCAACAATAGTCGCCTTTGTTGTCTATTACTAAGTCTGCCTCGATTGGCAGACTTGGCCGTGGTTTGGGGGTGCCCAGCCATACAGACTTCTGGGATCAATTCCAAGTTGATTGCAATGTAACAAAGAAAAGTGCTTGGATTTGTGCGTGCTTTAATACATCGAAATCTTTTCTTATGTGTGATGTTTTTTGATTTGGACTTACACTTATTTTTAGTAGGAAATCCATACAACTCTTAATATCGGTACATGAGGCCCCTGAACTCCTTACCTGTACGAGCTGTTTAAAGGGTACCACCGTGCCATTGGCTGAGGTGTCGGAAGTGGGAGGCGGCTTGAAGGCTGGTAGGCCCTGTGCTGTTTTACCAGTGATGGTGAAGACGTGGTGACCGTAAGCTTCCCATGAAAATGCGCAGAGAGATGCAGCCACAACCACCAGGGCATTACGCACTGATCCAAAAATTTAAAAAACAGAGTATTATAGTATTGTGTACATTAGAGTACTGTAGAGTAG
The DNA here is from genome assembly GCF_033978785.1 of Entelurus aequoreus. Taxonomy (NCBI): domain Eukaryota; kingdom Metazoa; phylum Chordata; class Actinopteri; order Syngnathiformes; family Syngnathidae; genus Entelurus; species Entelurus aequoreus. The sequence continues at coordinate 9,779,665 of NC_084752.1, forward strand.
AGTAAAAAAAAGGAGCAGGTAGTACTGACTTGTGGCAACAGTCCACACAAAGGTCTGTGCGATCCTAGAGTACCTGGGAGAATCTTCACTGCCCACACTTGTCTTCACCATCATCATCAACATCATCAGCACAGCAACACACAGCACACCGAGCACTACATCACCTATGCGGGCCTCTGGGATCCTGGACAAGGTGCAGTACACCTGTGGGAAGAACTCGTGTGGAATATCCTTGAGTCCCAACAGATTCTACAAGTGGCAAAGAAGAAGTAGTATTTAATTGTTGCTGAAAAATGCTGAAGTCAGCAAGTCCCGCCCCACCCTTCTCTTCTCACTACTAAAATACACCCACTTAGTTGACGTCGACATACAAAGTAGACCGCTCTTGTCGACATACAAAGTACGAGACATTTCTTTGAAAAATTTGAACACATACACTACCGTTCAAAAGTTTGGGGTCACCCAAACAATTTTGTGGAATAGCCTTCATTTCTAAGAACAAGAATAGACTGTCGAGTTTCAGATGAAAGTTCTCCTTTTCTGGCCATTTTGAGCGTTTAATGACCCACAAATGTGATGCTCCAGAAACTCAATCTGCTCAAAGGAAGGTCAGTTTTGTAGCTTCTGTAACGAGCTAAACTGTTTTCAGATGTGTGAACATGATTGCACAAGGGTTTTCTAATCATCAATTAGCCCTCTGAGTCAATGAGCAAACACATTGTACCATTAGAACACTGGAGTGATAGTTGCTGGAAATGGGCCTCTCTACACCTATGTAGATATTGCACTGAAAACCAGACATTTGTATCTAGAATAGTCATTCACCACATTAGCAATGTATAGAGTGTATTTCTTTAAAGTTAAGACTAGTTTAAAGTTATCTTCATTGAAAAGTACAGTGCTTTTCCTTCAAAAATAAGGACATTTCATGTGACCCCAAACTTTTGAACGGTAGTATATGTCGACATGTTGCATATTGGCTGATATTGATTTTTTTTTCTATAGTTTTGATTGTAATATTTAGAGATGTCCGATAAATGCTTTAAAATGTAATATCGGAAATTATCAGTATCGTTTTTTTTTATTATCGGTATCGTTTTTTTTATTTTTATTTTTTATTAAATCAACATAAAAACACAAGATACACTTACAATTAGTGCACCAACCCAAAAAAACTCCCTCCCCCATTCACACTCATTCACACAAAAGGGTTGTTTCTTTCTGTTATTAATATTCTGGTTCCTACATTATATATCAATATATATCAATACAGTCTGCAAGGGATACAGTCCGTAAGCACACATGATTGTGCGTGCTGCTGGTCCACTAATAGTACTAACCTTTAACAGTTAATTTGACTCATTTTCATTAATTACTAGTTTCTATGTAACTGTTTTTATATTGTTTTACTTTCTTTTTTATTCAAGAAAATGTTTTTGATTTATTTATATTATTTTATTTTATTAATTCTTTTAAAAAGGACCTTATCTTCACCATACCCGGTTGTCCAAATTAGCATAATAATGTATTAATTCCACGACTGTATATATCGATATCGGTTGATATCGGTATCGGTAATTAAAGAGTTGGACAATGTCGGAATATCGGATATCGGCAAAAAGCCATTATCGGACATCCCTAGTAATATTTTCAGAATGTGTTTGTTCTATTTTTGGCCAAAGGAAGACAAAGAAAACAATCCGAAGTTGTCTTTATTTTTTAGTTTTAATGCCATGATTTTAATAGTCCGGCCCGCGTGTGCAGATTTTCCTCCATGCGGCCCCTGAGCTAAAATGAGTTTGACACCCCTGGTTTAGTGCAAAGCAAGCTTCAAAATAAAAGCATGCATTTTTAAAAGGAACAAACAAAATAAACGTTATTGTCATTGTAACCAAAACATAGAAGCAAATTATTACAGCAGCTTTTTTTTTTTTATGAGAGACATATCACCTTCATTATAACAGCTTGATTATGTAATGTCAATGTAACATGATGGTGTACTGTATGTTACGTAAAATGGTGGTTATGTGCAATATGTAATGTAAATGTAACATGAATGTGTACAGTATGTAATGTAATATGAATATGTGCAATATTAAATGTAAATGTGACATGATTGCGGTATATAATTCAAATATAATATAGTTACAGTATGTATAGTATATATGATTACGTACAGTAAGTAATGTACTGTCCTGTTCTGTCTCCCTGTCATGTTTGTCTGCTCTTGAGTGGGACTGTGCTGAAAACGTAATTTCGATTCCTTGTATGTCTTCTACAATACTCAAAACCAGTGAAGTTAGCACGTTGTGTAAATCGTAAATAAAAACAGAATACAATGATTTGCTAATCCTTTTCAACTTATATTCAATTGAATAGACTGCAAAGACAAGATACCTAACGTTCAAATTGGTAAACTTTATTATTCTTTGCAAATATTAGCTCATTTGGAATTTGATGCCTGCGACATGTTTCAAAAAAGCTGGCACAAGTGGCAAAAAAGACTAAGAAAGTTGAGGAATGCTCATCCAACACTTATTCGGAACATCCCACAGGTGAACAGGCTCATTGGGAACAGGTATTGGGTATAAAAGCAGCTTCCATGAAATGCTCAGTCATTCACAAACAAGGAAGGGGCGAGGGTCACCACTTTGTCAACAAATGCGTTTACAAATTGTCCAACAGTTTAAGAACAAAATTTCTCAACAAGCTATTGCAAGGAATTTAGGGATTTCACCATTTACGGTCCATAATATCATCAAAAGGTTCAGAGAATCTGGAGAAATCACTGCACGTAAGCGACAATGCTCGTGACCTTCGATCCCTCAGGCGGTACTGCATCAAAAAGCGACATCAGAGTGTAAAGGATATCACCACATGGGCTCAGGAACACTTCAGAAAACCACTGTCAGTAACTACAGTCCGTCACTGCATCTGTAAGTGCAAGTTAAAACTCTACTATGCAAAGCAAAAGTAATTTATCAACAACACCCAGAAATGTGTTGTTGGAAAAGTGTTCTGTGGTCTGACGAGTCTACATTTACAATTGTTTTTGGAAACTGTGGACGTCCTGTCCTCCGGACCAAAGAGGAAACGAACCATCCGGACTGTTATAGGCGCAAAGTTCAAAAGCCAGCATCTGTGATAGTATGGGGGTGTATTAGTGCCCAAGTCATGGGTAACTTACACATGTGTGAAGGCGCCATTAATGCTGAAAGGTGCATACAGGTTTTGGAGCAACATATGTTGCCATCCAAGCAACGTTATCATGGACGCCCCTGCTTATTTCAGCAAGACGATGCCAAGCCCCGTTCTGCACGTGTTACAACAGCGTGGCTTCGTAGTAAAAGAGTGTGGGTACTAGACTGGCCTGCCTGTAGTCCAGACCTGTCTCCCATTGAAAATGTGTGGCGCATTATTTAAGCGTAAAACACCACAACAGAGACCCCGGACTGTTGAACAACTTAAGCTGTACATCAAGCAAGAATGGGAAAGAATTCCACCTGAAAAGCTTCAAAAATTGGTCTCCTAAGTTCCCAAACTTTTATGAGTGTTGTTAAAAGGAAAGGCCATGTAACACAGTGGTAAAAATGCCCCTGTGCCAACTTTTTTGCAATGTGTTGCTGCCATTAAAATCTAAGTTAATGATTATTTGCAAAAAAAAATAAGTATCTCAGTTCGAACATTAAATATCTTGTCACATTAAATATCTTTACACAATGTGCCAACTTTACTGGTTTTGGGTTTTGTACATGTGAAGAATTGACAAAAAATTTGACAGTTGGCAGTAAATGTTATATAATTGTGTACAGTATTTAATGCAATGTAATTTGAGTATGCACAATATGTTATGTAAATGTCACATATGATGATGTCAGTATGTAGAGTAATGTAATGTCACATGAGATGAGCTCACCTGCACCTGGCCAAAGCCAATAGTTATTGCTGCAGCACAAGTGAAGCCTTTAATAACAGGAAAAGAGACGAAGTCCAAGAGGAATCCTGCAAATATGTCATTTTGTAAATTATTAGAAACAATATTGTCATGTTCATAGAAGAATGAAAGCAGTCATGTATTTTTTTTTTTTTGCGTAACAACACAATGTCTGTTTTCGTGAGGTCAAATGTTACTAAAAAAAAGTCACATGACTTGCATGGTCTTTTTACCTAATCTGAGTAAAGCTGTTCCAGCCTGAATGATTCCACACAGGAGGCTGAGCAGCACCGCTCGCTGTGGCTCACCTCCCACCACCGAGAAACACAGGAGTGACATGATAGCTGTGGGACCAAGCGTCACGTCTTTGGATGTCCCCAGAAGTGCGTAGATAAAGCCGCCCATGAAGGCAGAATAGAGTCCATACTGTGTGCAAAAGTATTGATTATGTTTTTGATGTATTTTACATAAATAATTACACATAAACAGTTAGTCAAATAAAACACAACTTTACAAATCATTCAAATACTGTTTGAGCAGAAGTTCTTGCTGACAGAAGTTTTCTTTAAGAGATTGTGGGGAGGCGGGGCCGCCAGACCGACAGCGAGGCAGGGCACACCGGAGCCCGCTCCAAGATGGCGGCGAGGAGGCGTGGCCGGCAGTCCAACAGCGAGGCAGGGCACACCGGAGCCCGCTCCAAGATAGCGGCGAGGAGGCGGGGACGGCGAGCAAGCGGCGAGGCGGTGCGCCCCGAGATCGACGCCGCAATTGTTACCAGGTGCCATACTTGCCAACCCTCCCGTTTTTAGCGGGAGAATCCCGGTATTCAGCGCCTCTCCCGACAACCTCCCGGTAGAGATTTTCTCCCGACAAACTCCCGGTATTCAGCCGGAGCTGGAGGCCACGCCCCCTCCAGCTCAATGCGGACCTGAGTGGGGACAGCCGTTCTCACGTCCGCTTTCCCAGCAGCTTGCCTGCCCAATGACGTCATAACATCTACGGCTTTTAGAGAGTAGAGTGCACAACAAGGAGAGAGACTTCTTGGTTTCTTATGTGGGTTTATTGTTAGGCAGTTTCATTAACGTCCTCCCAGCGCGGTAACAACACACAACAACAGCAGTCACGTTTAGTCTACCGTAAAGCAGTTCGTCTGCCGTAAACAGCAATGTTGTGACACTCTTAAACAGGACAATACTGCCACCTACTGGATAGCCTGCAGAACACTGAAATTCAAGTATGTCTTTTATTTATATGTATAATAAAATAAAAAATAAAATAAAAATATATATGTAGCTAGAATTCACTGAAAGTCAAGTATATATATATTTCATATATATATATATATATATATGAAATACTTGATTTGGTGAATTCTAGCTGGAAATATACTCTCCTCTTAACCACGCCCCCCGCCCCAAACACGCACCCCCCCTCCCCCCCACCTCCCGATATTGGAGGTCTCAAGGTTGGCAAGTATGCCAGGTGCGTGGATCGTGCACCTGGTCACAATCAGCTAATCTCCTCGCAAGGTGTAAACATTTGTTGTGAGTTCATGCACAGTGTTGGTTTTGTTCTTTGAACAAGGTGATGTTCATGCACGGTTCATTTTGTGCACCAGTTAAAAAAACATATAACTTTGTCCTGAATTTGAAAACATTTTTATTTTTCACTAAAGAAGGGTTCTGTGAATTAAACTGGTGGGGTTCGGTACCTCCAACAAGGTTAAGAACCACTGATCTAGGGATCTAGATATCTGGTCAGGACACTCCTGACTCTTGCCTTCACCTTCATTGTCAATTCGTTTTTGGTGACTTTATATACCGTAATTTCCGGACTATAAGCCGCTACTTTTTCCCCTCGTTTTGGTCCCTGTGGCTTTTACGACCGTGCGGCTTTTTTTTACGGCTTACGGTAACCAGGGCCGCGCACTATCGAGAGCAAAACAAAGAGTAGGAGAGCGTCAGCGACAGTTTGCGCGAAGGAAGTGTTCATGCAAACACCCTCAATATGGAAAACAAACGGAGAGGTGCATATGATACTGCTTTTAAGTTAAAGGCAATCGATCTGGCTGTCAAAGAAGGAAATAGAGCTGCTGCACGTACCCTTGACTTGGCTGACGCCGCCATTTTGGACCTGTTCTTCTCCGACACAGTCGAAGAGGATTTCGGTGGTTTTAGTACGCAGGAGGAAGACGATAACACAATGATTAAAGACTGACTACCGCTAATACCGTTGTATTATTTGTACTCTGCACGAATGCTGTTCGCCATGTCAAAGATGTGAAAGTTTGATTGAATGATTGAAAGATTTATTGTTAATAAATGGGACGCTTTGCGTTCCCCAAACAGTCATCTCTGTCCCGACAATCCCCTCCGTGGTAGCAGGAACCCCTATATACTACGGTAATTACACATTAAAACGCCCGCGGCTTATAGTCGGGTGCGGCATATATATGGAGCAATCTGTATTTTCCCCTAAATTTAGCTGGTGCAGCTTATAGGCAGGTGCGGCTTATAGTACGGAAATTACGGTACTCTGGACGTAGACGTTGAGTCCGCGACATACACGGCGGACAATAACTGATACAGTCTGCTTTGCCAGTCCAAAAGCATTCAATGTTTTCCGTAGTCTTCCCTCGACGGCCAGGTAATACAAAGCACACGCTACCTTTTTTTTTAATCACATCTACGGGAGCCCGCATTCTCGTTGTCTCTCCTTCGACAGATGCACAAAGTTTTTCAGTAAGTAGAATGACAGCTGACCTGGACATTGGAAAGTTCTCTTGCCGTCTGAGATGTGTGGTATCCCAAATAGTTGCAATCACGCGTTTTCTTCTCTTAAGGTATTCATGTGTGATTTCCACAAGCGTCTGTACATTTAGAAGAATGAGAAACACGGACATGTCTGGATGACTCGCTTCCATCTCTCCAGTGGTTAGCTACGGTTGTTACGAAGCTGGGTGTGGCGCGTTCTTTCTGACGTCACTTCCGGTGTGGGGTGCTGTCTTTCTGGCGTCGCTTCCCCTCAGAACTCAGTTTGTAAACGATCAATGACTCCATGCAAAGCTAAGAGCCGGAGTTTCAAGAAATACACGGCACACTTACCCGTGTAAAAAATTATCAGAGGACGGGAACCTTAAACGATGGTTTAGTGTGGCTGAAACGATGCTTAGGCTAAATAATTATTCATTTAAGGCAGGGGTGTCCAAACTTTTTCCACTTAGGGCCGCACACGGAAAAATTTAAGCATGCGGGGGCCATTTTGATATTTTTCATTTTCAAACCATAACAAAATATATGGATTTCTTTTTTTTTAACCTTTAGGGCTCCCGGGGACCATAAAGGGTCTCAGTCATTAAACTGTTAAAAATAAGTCAAATGATTATTTTATCTTTTTATTTAACGCTTACAGTAAATCTCTATATCAACTTGACGTTGATATAAAGTCAAAAAAAAAAAGGTTTTCTGTCAAAGACAACTTTGTTTTTTATAGTAAAACAGAAATATGCAGTATTTAGTATTAAGAGCCTTAAAAGATCAATAATGCAGGACACCATTGATTTTAATGATTTAATATTTTTGAGTAATCACAGTGAAAAGTTAAATAAAATCCTACTAAATATATTTGGGATCCAAAAGGTCCCCCACTCATAAAGTGATACATTTTTATTAGGTTTTTTTTAACTTTTAACACTTAAATTACGAGATCAACTTCAGATATATCTGTCGATTTTACGTTTGAACTATTATTTTGTTTGTTTTATGCTCTTTTGTCAAATAAAACTTTGATGTTTTTATATGGCAACCACACAATATATGCAATATTTTTTCCACAAGTGATATTTTTTAAGTAATAATTCATTATAACATAGATTTTTAGTCTTTTTTTTTTTTTTTAGCAATGGCAAAAAAAAGAAAAATAAAGACAAAAGGAAAAAAACAGCCTGCATGGCAGCTTTGTGTCAACATTGCAACTTTTTCTTGTTAGATTTCACCTCATTTCACTTTTTTTAAATGTTTTTTGAAATTTTTGCAATATTATCAATTTTGCAATTTTTGCAGAATGTGTGGCGGGCCGGTAAACAATTAGCTGAGGGCCGCAAATGGCCCCCGGGCCGCACTTTGGACACCCCTGATTTAACACAATAGTCTCAAGATCAACTTCAGATCTATCCGTCAATTATAAGTTTTATTGTTGTTTATGTTTTTTGTTTGTTCGTTTTAGGCCCTTCTTTTAAAGAAAACAGCTTAGTTTTTTATATGGCAAACACAAAATATGCAACATTTGCCCCAAAAAATACTTTAAAGTGGAATATTTAATGTGACGTAATTGGAGCCTTGAATAAGTCAATAATTCATAATGACATTGATTTTGATTCACTATTATTTTTTAAAGAAAGAAACAGCCTGCATTGCAGCTTTGTGTTATTAGAGTAAACATTGCAACATGTTCTTGTTACATTTCACCTGTTTGCTCTTTTAAACCACTTTTTATGTTTTTCATTTTTTTCAACCGTATTTTTAAAATGTGCCGTGGGGCCGTTAAAAAATGACCTGCGGGCCGCACTTTGGACACCCCTGATTTAAGGGGTTGTCCGGCTTAGTGTAGACATGGCCTCAGACTGTTCATAAATGTTGGTGGTGTGAGGAGGTTCTTACAGACTCACCTGCACAGGAAGTCCTGCTACTTCTGCATAGGCCAGCACTTGTGGCACAGTTGTCAGGCCAACAGTGAAGCCCGCAAGCAGATCCATCTGAAGACACTTGATGTTGTATTTAGGTAACCAGGTCAGTATGGGCAGACATCTCTTGAGCAATCGGAAAAAAACAACTGAGCGCTGGTTGGAATCTCCTTGAAGCAGAGGTTGGTCCATTGTGCGGAGAAGGGGAGTGTGTGAGGAGCACCTGCACAGGTGGATGTTGGCAGAAGTTATACAAATAAATTCAATAAGCATATATTTACAGCCGGGCGGTCAAGTTATAAATTTTTTAAATCAGATTAATCACACTCTTGAACTGTGATTAATCATGATTAATCACCGGTTATTATTTGCTTGCATAAATACAATTTGATTAAGAAAATAAAACAATAAAACAAGTCATTGATTTGCTCAAAACTTGGTGACAGTAAGTATAGTAAGAATTAAATGAACATTATATACAGTACAGGCCAAAAGTTTGGACACGCCTTCTCATTCAATGTGTTTTCTTTATTTTCATGACTATTTACCTTGTAGATTGTCACTGAAGGCATCAAAACTATGAATGAACACATGTGGAGTTATGTACTCAACAAAAAAAGAGGAAATAACTGAAAACATGTTTTATATTCTCGTTTCTTCAAAATAGCCACCCTTTGCTCTGTTGTCCTTTCTGTTTTTAAAATTTTGATTTCTATTAACTGTTTTAATCTTTTTTACCCTTTAAAATGGTTTTTAGTTATATTTATTTTATATTGTTTTTATATTGGTTTTATATGTATATATTTTTTGTTTTTATTCAGTCATTTGTGGAGCTGAAGATAATATTTGAATATTGTTTTTAATATTGTTGTGCAGCATTTTGGAAACATTGTGTTGTTTAAATGTGCTATATAAACAAAGTGGATTGGATTGGATTGCTGCTCTGCACACTCTTGGCATTCTCTCGATGAGCTTCAATTCAATGGTTTTTATTTGGTCATCAGTTCATGTAAACAGTACACTTCAAGCGCATGGCAGATAAATAAATAAAAGTATTGGTTTACATTTCCTGACCAAAAAGGTATAGGCCGAAGCTAAAAGTGTATTACGCCAACCCTTTCAACATTCACTTTGCACATGTCAAATTGAGAAGAAAAACAAACAAAAAACAAGTAATCGATCTTGAGATAAAGAAACACAAGAAAGGACTCTAGAGTCTCTGTCAAAATCATAGTACTTGATCACATGCATTGTTAAGCATGTAAATACATGCATTTACCAATATATACATATTAATATATTTATACTGTATATAAATACAGTATACACATCTATACATACCACATACGATTATTCAAATGCACAATTGTGCATACACTTTTTTTTTTCCTTCCCCTTCCTACCTCTTTTCCTCCCTTCAAGTGGTAGTCACCTGAAATGGTTTTCACTTCACAGGTGTCATAGTTTTGATGCCTTCAGTGACAATCTACAAGGTAAATAGTCTTGAAAATAAAAAAAACAACCCAGACTTAAACAAGTTGAAAAACTTATTCGGGTGTCACCATTTAGTGGTCAGTTGTACGGAATATGTACTTCACTGTGCAACCTACTAATAAAAGTTTCAATCAATCAATCAATACCGGTCCATCGCTACAGACATGATGCTACTACCAAAAATGTATTGGTGCGGATACAGGTCCGAAGCAAAGAAAGACTGGCGGCAGAGAGTTTTTTCAAAGGAATTTTTGGACAGGGAATAATGGAAACAAAACTTTCGACTGTCTCGGAGTTCATTCAAAAGGCTCTGTGGATTGATGGAAGAAGTTTTAAATCCGAAAAAAAAAGACTGTTTGTGCTGGCTATCGTTCTGGACTATCTCACCATTCTGGACTATCTAATCAGTTTGGAGCGCACAAATGCAGCATAAAGAGATTTGTGTACGTTTTATTTTTCACTTTTAATATGTCTGCTTCATTCTCTTTCCTCTCATACGTATATAAGCCGGCATTCTACATTTCCTTAGCTGCCTTCTTAAATAAATCTCTGGGGGGGTTTTTCTCTCCAATCGATGCACATAAAATTTTTAATTTTTTTTAAAATTTGTGAAGCAACAGTCTAATCTTCATTACAATTGTGTTTTTATTGAATGGTATCTGCCACCAGGTTGTATCCCGCGCGTTGAGGCTGGTGCATGCGCAATATGAAGGGTCTCCTCTGGCGATCGAGAGATCTGGTTTTCACTCGCATAATTCAGGGGTGTTTGTCCGACATTTAAAAACCCCAAAACAATCGGATTAAGGTGTTTCCATGGGTTGTAAGATGCTTATTTAGAGCCAAACTATTTGAGAAATTGTACTAATTCAGTGCATGGACCACACTGACAGTCTGTGCAATCCGTGCCACCTTCTGCACTGCAAAAACTGAAGACTAAGTAAGATTAAATATCTCAAATAAGGGTGATATCTGCTTATTTCATGTCTGATAAGATAATTCTTCTCACTAAGCAGATTTTATGTTAGAGTCTTTTAATTGTTTTAAGGGTTTTGGTCCTAAATTATCTCAGTAAGATATTACAGCTTGTTGCTGATATTTTATGACCTATATTGAGTAAAACATGCTTGAAACTAGAATATCAACTGTTTTATGTATAAAACTACTTTTTTTAAATTAATCATTTCTTACTTCAAGCATGAAAAACAAAAACATGATGCGGAGCGCATATCATTATGTCAAGATAATGGCACTAGCATTTACTTAATTTAAGAATATTTTTCAACGTAATGAGCAAAAAGGTCTTGTTTGTTTTTCTACCAAGAAAAGTGCACTTGTTTTTAGTGAGAATATACTTATTTTAAGGTATTTTTGTGGTTCATTGAGGTTAGCTAATTTTACTTGTTTTGGAGAGTCTTGAAAAGCCGAATTTTCTTGTTCTATTGGCAGATAATTTTGCTTAGTTCAAATAAAATACTCAGCAGTAAACCGATGGTTTGTACAGTCCAGGTAGAGGACAAGACTCTGTCCCAGGTGGAGGAGTTTAAGTATCTCGGGGTCTTGTTCACGAGTGAGGGAAAGACGGAGAAGGAAATCAGCCGGAGAATCGGAGCAGCTGGGCCAGTATTGCAGTCTCTCTGCCGCACTGTTGTGACAAAACGAGAGCTGAGCCAGAAGGCTATCTACATTCCTACTCTCACCTATGGTCATGAAGTGTGGGTCATGACCGAAAGAATAAGATCGCGGATACAAGCGGCCGAAATGAGTTTCCTCAGAAGGGTGGCTGGCATCTCCCTTAGAGATAGGGTGAGAAGTGCAGTCACCCGAGAGAGACTCGGAGTAGAGCCGCTGCTCCTTCGCTTGGAAAGGAGCCAGCTTAGGTGGTTCGGGCATCTCGTGCGGATGCCTCACGAGCGTCTCCCTAGGGAGGTCCTCGTTGCACGTCCCACTGGGAGGAGACCCCGCGGCAGGCCAAGGACCAGATGGGGGGATTACATCTCCTCTCTGGCCTGGGAACGCTTCAGGATTCCCCAGGAGGAAGTTGCTAATGTTGCTCTGGAGAGGGAAGTCTGGGGGTCTCTGCTGGAGCTGTTGTCCCCGCGACCCGATTGCGGATAAGCGGTTGAAGATGGATGGATGGAAATAAAATACCCCTAATTTTTTTCTTTTTTTTTCTGGTTTTTTAACACTGACTTTTTGCAGTGTGGTGGTCAAAACAAACACTGTGATTAACACTTATCAATTTATGATAACGCAATTTAAAAATGTTATTAATCACACGCGTTAACATTGACAGCCCTACTTTTGTCATGTCTGTGTTAATCATGTTTTTGTTTTGCTTGGGTTTTGGGCTCTTTTTTTAGTTCCTGGTTGCACTTTCTTGTTTGGTTTGGTTTCCATGGTCACCCATTAGTTTTCACCTGTCTTGTCACGCACCTGTTTCACATCCTCATGTCACGCACCTGTCTCACGTTTTCACTGATCACGTCACTATTTAAATCTGTCTGTTTCTGTTGTTCGGCCTGGCGTCCTCACACTATTTCATCACTCTGCTCCATGTCTTGTCACAGTTCTTTACCAAGTAAGTTTTGTTCATTTATGCCACAGTTAGTGTTTTTGTTTTATTGTTCATAGTTTTTGTGCCCACGTGCATGTCTTTTGTTTCATAGTCAAGTTTGTATTTCCGCCTTTGTGCGCGCCTTTTGTTTGCTTCCTTTTTTTGTAGTTTATTAGTGTTAAAAAAAATAAATCATGTATTTAAATTCACGCCTTGCCCGCGCCAATTTTCCTTTGCCTTCCGGAGAAGCAAAACCCAAGAACCCAGTCATGACAACTTTGCAGTAATGTAAACATCATCATTCAAATCCACTTACACAACAAGATGAGAGAAGTCGCTGCTTCTGTTTATACGTCAGTCATGTTGAGAGGGAACTGATGTCCTTTTTTGTGAAGTTGGGAGTTCCTGTCTGCACACAAGCATACTCGATAAATGCATTTATTATTATTTAGTATGATGATAATAAACACTCATGATCTGTGTGTTTTTCAAACAACAACACAACGTCAATAGAGCTCAAGGTTTGCACACACAGCTGAGCAAGACAACTAAAAGGTGTTTATAGACACTTTATAGGTTATAAGAGCATGATGATCATATGACTTTTACAAACAAGTTGGCAGGAATGTGTTCAACGCAACAGTTAGGAATGCTTATAACACAAATAATAACTAATAGTATTACTAACCGAGTAAAAAACGCCTTATTACTAAGACGAAATGGAATAATAAACCTGAAAAGTAAAGACAACAATACTAATGTGACGAAAAGATAATAGAAAACATGTTTTTTTTAAATGACCACACACAAAACAATGTTAATATAACTATTAAGTGAGAAAAACGCCGTGTGATTAAGAGAAATTATTAAAAATAAACCTGAAAAGTAAGGACAGGTAAAGACAATAAAACATAATGTGATATAAAGATAATAAAAAATAAATAAAATAAATAAAAAAGTTTTTAAATATTACCACATCGAAAGCGTTCCTCTTTTGGAATTGCAACATTATTTCATATATCAAAGATTTTCCACGTCCTGATGTCCCGCTTTGGGCTCCTGTCTCCAACTCGACACACACTTCCTGTTGCGACACATCACGTGACTACTATCATGTGATCAAATGCGGGCGTGGCTAGTTTTATTTACGGAAGTCGGAACAAGAAGTTAGTTCCCTCCCGCGAATGTGTAAAAAGAGACAATGTAACCTATTTGTTAAAAGTTTCTATTTCTATTTTAACATATGTTAGTTTTAAAATAAAAGCTTAAGCAAGTTAAGTTTTCTCGGACCGATATTATCAGCATTACTATGCTACTTAAGCTACTTTTTTACCTTCTACTTTATTTCAGCCCGTCAAAGACAAGAAATGTCCTTCTAATCATAGGTGAGTGAAAATAAACTTTGTGAATATTACTTGCACCGTAGCCTTTGCCAAAACAATCCAATGGAAAGGTCAGTAAATGCTAAATGATGTACAAACATCCTAGCTTTGTGCTATAGCTCACAACGCAAATGAGTAGTATTTGATATGACACTCATGTTCATTTTGTGCACCAGTAATTAAACATGGTAACACTTTAGTATGGGGAACATATTCACCATTAATTAGTTGCTTATTAAAATGCAAATTAGTAACATATTGGCTCTTAACTAGTCATTATTAAGTACTTATTTATGCCTTATTCGGCATGGCCTTATTATAACCCTAACCCTCTAACCCTAACCCTAACCAAATAACTCTAAATTAAGTCTTTGTTACTTAGAATATGTTCCCCTAGTGTCCAAAACAACTCTAAATTAAGTCTTTATTACTTAGAATATGTTCCCCATACTAAAGTGTTACCAAAAACATATAACTTTGTCTTGAATTTGAAAAAAACAACATTTTATTTTTCACTAAAGAAGGGTTCATGGATGCACATATGAAACTGGTGGGGTTCGGTACCTCCAACAAGGTTAAGAACCACTGCCCTAGTGTGTGAATGTGAGTGTGAATGTTGTCTGTGTTGGCCCTGTGATAAGGTGGCGACTTGTCCAGGGTGTACCCCGCCTTCCGCCCAAATGCAACCGAGATAGGCTCCAGCACCCCCCGCTACCCCAAATTGGACAAGCGGTAGAAAATGGATGGATTTATAAGCACAGTATTTTTTGTTTTCATGTATTGTGAGATTATAGAACACTGCTGTTATTTTTTACAATGTATAATTAGTTACCTCCTGGCAGCTGATACTGCAATTTAAATTCTGTGCAAAAACATGTTGAAGCACAGTGATCTTTAATATTGAATTGATCATTAATGAGATATTTTATTAGACTTGACTAGGGCTGCAACAACTAATCGATTAAAATCGATTATAAAAAATAGTTGGCGATTAATTTAGTCATCGATTCGATGGATCTATGCTGTGCACATGCGCAGAGGCATTTTTTATTTTATTTTTTTGTAAACCTTTATTATAAACTGCAACATGTACAAACAGCTGAGAAACAATAATCAAAATAAGTATGATGCCAGTATGCTTTTTTTTTCTCCAATAAAATACTGGAAAGGATAGAAATGTAGTTTGTCTCTTTTATCCGATTATTAATCGATTAATTCGTCGATTATCAAAATAATCGTTAGTTGCAGCCCTACGTGCATGAACATCACCTTGTTCAAACAACAAAACCAACACAGTGCATAAACTCACAACAAATTACACACCTGCAAATCAGTGTGACTTCTGCTGTTGCCGTATCCGTAATACGCCGATAGGGAGAAGTTTTTATTTACACGATGAGTCGGGTGTGTTTTGACCTTCGCCGAACCCCTGATCCCGACTCACCGAACCCCTAGGGTTCGATCGAACCCAGGTTCAGAACCACTGCACTAGGGTCTATTTAGTGTTGCCAATAAACCTATCCCCAGGTGCATGTGATCATAAATAACAACAACAGTCAACAGCTATCCAAATTGCTGTTAATACCTAACAACATTTGATTGCGCGTGCGTGTGTTACGTACGTTACGTACTAAAAGCCATGAGAGGGCGGGATATACCGTGTAAAATACATAAAAAAGTACCGTATTTTCCGCACTATAAGGCGCACCGGATTATAAGGCGCACCTTCAATGAATGGCATATTTCAAAGCTTTGTTCATATGTAAGGCGCACCGGATTATAAGGCGCACCTATGCATCCATTAGATGGAGCTGCGCTAAAGGGAATGTCAACAAAACAGTCAGATAGGTCAGTCAAACTCATCATCAAGTCGCTATCTGACAGTCGCTTCAGGATGCGCCATTTTGTGGGCGGTCTTATTTACGTGGCTCACCTTCGACAGCGTCTTCTCCCCGTCACCTTTGTTGTAGCGGTGTAGCGTGCAAGGAGGGGAGTGGAAGAAGTGTCAAAAGATGGAGTTAACTGTTTTAATGACATTCAGACTTTACTTCAATCAATAACGGAGCAGCATCCCCTCATCCGTGACTCACTAGTGCAACAACAACGCCGGAAAATGTCCCGTGAAAAACCGTCCGACCGGAACTCTCTAATAACTAAAGTTCCTTGGGTGAATAATGTAAACTCACTACACCGGTATGTTTTAGCGCTTTCATGATGAGTATATAGATATTTTTAAGAACTTTACACTACTTTATATTAGAAATGGCAACAGCGGAGGATGAATGTCCCATAACAAGAAGATAGAGAAAAAGAAGCTTATCGACTACGGAGTTGGCACGGACTACAAAGGCGGAGGCGCGCAAATTTTCAGGACGTATGCAAATCCCAAATACAGATCAGCAGGTACCAGAAAGTAAGAAAAGTGGCTTTTGCATAATATTTTGAAACAAAACGCCAGATAATATGTCTTACCTTATACACACACCATAATAATACTCGTATGTTGAAGCACAGAACAATCCATCAAGCGGTGCGGCTTCATAGCTTACCAAAGTTGTACTTAAACATTTTGATAGATTTTTGAGCGCCGTGTGTAATGTTCTATATTTTCAATGAAACCTATAAAATGTTGGTGAGTCATATTGCTGTCTACACGTATCTCTTATGTGTTATGGCCATCTACTGGTCACACTTATCATTTCACCATGTACCAAATAAAAGAGCTTTGAGGTCGGTAAGTACAACCAAAATTATTCCATACAATAGGCGCACCGGGTTATAAGGCGCACTGTCGAGTTTTGAGAAAATGAAAGGCTTTTAAGTGTGCCTTATAGTCTGAAAAATACGGTAGGGCATCACATATAATTTCCTCTATGTCTTTTTCTCTGAAATAACAGGTGTGTATGAGGTGTGTTGTGAAGCGGGTTTATGCCACACCTCCAGTTATGCTACACTGCCACACTTTGTGTTTGCTCTTTTCCAGCTGATGATGCTGGTTTTGAGACGGAGGTGTACAACAACTCAGTGGTTCGAACGCCTCACCTGCGTTCTCTGGCCCAGCGAAGCCTGGTGTTCAACAACGCTTTTACATCTGTCAGCAGCTGTTCTCCCAGTCGCTCTACTATCCTCACTGGGCTGCCACAGGTAATACACACATGCGTCCAACGTATGGATTAATATTCAGTACAATTCTATACCGTGGGAACAGTTTGTGTTCCAATAAGATTGTGTCACAGCTCGAATAATCTTTCCCAATTAACTCTATTTAGAGATTGTGAGAAAAGTGCATTCTTAATACACTGTTACAGGAGGTTAATTTGTGTCTGTATTACAGAAGCTTTTTTTGGACACTTGAGTTTATGTAACTGAATTTTTTGCGTTTGAATTTTGTAAATTGAATATTTTTACATCAAATTATGTTGACAATTTCATTGGAAAAAAAAGACAGTGTTTTAAAATTCAGTCTATAAAAAGTCAGTGTCAAGAAATTTAGTTAATAAAAATTCAGTGTACAAACATTCAGTGCTGCTTCAAAAGCAATACTCACTCCTGGTAAATTAAGGCTGAAGCAATCGATCCTGTCCCAGAACCAGCCAATGAGGTTTCAAGTTTGAAGACACGTGACACGGGTCTTGCAAAACAATAGAAAAAGCAGTTAACTGGGCTACTTTGGCATAATACAACATAATAAACACTTCTGACCACCAGGTGTAACGTCACACACAACCACCGGGTGTGTTGTCAAACGCACTATCACCTGACCACCGGGTGTGACGTCACACACACTAGCACCTGACCACCGGGTGTGACGTCACACACACTAGCACCTGACCACCGGGTGTGACGTCACACACACTAGCACCTGACCACCGGGTGTGACGTCACACACACTAGCACCTGACCACCGGGTGTGACGTCACACACAGTAGCACCTGATCACCAGGTGTGATGTCACACACACTAGCACCTGACCACCGGGTGTGATGTCACACACACTAGCACCTGACCACCGGGTGTGATGTCACACACACTAGCACCTGACCACCGGGTGTGACGTCACACACAGTAGCACCTGACCACCAGGTGTGACGTCACACACAGTAGCACCTGACCACCGGGTGTGACGTCACACACAGTAGCACCTGACCGCCAGGTGTGACGTCACAGACAGTAATTTACCGGAAGTAAGTCTTGCATTTTGAAGCAGCACATTTTTCAACACTGAATTTTTTTGCACAGAACTTTTTACACCAAATTTGTATACGCTGAATTTCTTTACACTGAAATTGTCTCAATTAAATTGTCAGCATAAATTGATGTAAAAAAAATTAAGTTCACAAAATGCAAACGCCAAAAATTCCGTTACATAAACTCAGTGTCAAAAAAAAAGCTTTTGTAATAAAGACATAAAATAATTTCCGTACAGGACACTGTAAATTGTCTTTAAAAATATGTCAATGTGAGTATGAATGGTTGTTTTTGTTTATGTGCCTTGTGATTGGTTGATCTTCGGTCTAGGTTGTAACCCACCTCTTGCTTGGAGTCAATTGGGATAGGCTCTAGCTTACATGTGGCACTAATGAGGATAAGTGCTATAGAAAATAGATCAGTTAAATTTGTGCACGTTATAGGTATTATTTTAAAAAGATAAAACATTTTTTACATAAACAAAACTTGAGCTACTTTTACTACTGTTTATTTGTGTAAATATAGTTTAAGGATTCATTTTGAGAATTGATTTTTATGTGTGAATGTAATACTTTATGTATTGACAGTAATGATTGTGTGTAAGTGTGTTTTATGTAGTAACAGTAATGTTTGTGTGAATATAATACTTTATGTATTGACAGTGATGTGTGTGTGTGAAAATGTGTTATGTATTGACAGTAATTTTTATGTGTAGATATACTTTATGTATAAGCAATAATGTTTACTTGTAAATATAGTCTTCTGTATTAACAGGAATGATTGTGTGTAAAATATTGTTTCATGTATTGACAGTAATGGTTATGTATTGATAGTAATGTTTATGTGTGTTTTAAAAGCTAAAACAAATTGTATACATATATTTAAAAACACATCTGTGGTATTAGTAATTAGCATTAGCATATATTATTTTCTTCAGTAATGCTTTTATCTATAAATATATTATTTCATGTATTGGCAGTAATGTTTGTGTGTAAATGCAATATTTTATGTTCTGACAATAATAATTATGTGTACAAATATAATATTTAATGTATAATGTTTGTGTGTGTTTTGCTAGCACCAAAATGGCATGTATGGCCTTCACCAAGGCGTCCATCATTTCAACTCCTTTGATGGAGTTCAAAGTTTGCCTCTACTGCTCAGACAAGCAAACATACACACAGGTCAGTTATGTTTTTATTTTTTATTTTATACACAACTTTGAACCATTTACTAAAGTCATTTTTCTGTCCTTTTGCCGCCAGGTATAATTGGTAAAAAACATGTTGGTCCTGGCTCTGTGTATCCTTTTGACTTTGCCTACACGGAGGAGAACAACTCTGTCCTCCAGGTGGGGAGGAACATCACCCGCATCAAACTTCTGGTCCGAAAGTTTTTCCAGACCCATAAAGAGGAAGTCTTTGAGAGGAATCAGAAAGAAGAGGAAAACAGAACTAATGGTCAAAAATATGAAGAGAGGCCTTTTTTTCTCTATGTTGCCTTTCACGACACACACCGCTGTGGGCACTCACAGCCTCAGTATGGAGCCTTCTGTGAGAAGTTTGGTAATGGAGACAAGGGCATGGGAAACATTCCTGACTGGACTCCACAATATTACACACCACAACAAGTCAAGGTCAGTGACGAAACCAATTGTTTATATATATATATATATATATATATATATATATATATATATATATATATATATATATATATATATATATATATGTATATGTGTTTCCCATAAACTAATTTACTACAATGATATGATAACAGTTTTGTTTTAAATGTCCATCCATCCATCCATCCATCCATCCATCCATTTTACAATATAATTACAACACTATGTACATATTTATATACAGATTTGAACAATAAGTTATTCACTGAAATATATGTATTAATTGTGGTTCTTACAAAAAATATATCTTATAAAATATAAAAGCTAAAATGTCTCTTAAAGCTCTGCCCCTTTAATTAGTGCATACTAAATAATTTAACTTTAGCCTACTACTACAACCATATTATTTACCAGCAACATAAAGTGAAACAGAGGCAGAGGTGTCCTGCCACAGTCAGTAACAAATAAACAGAAAACAGTAGTGGTCAAATACAAATAAGGCAACAAGAGAAGTATCCCACACTTCTCTTTTGTAAAGTAAATCTGAACAGCCTATACGGGCATCTACATCAACTATATGATTTGCCTGAGAAGATGGATAGGACAAAAAAAAAAAATCTTTATTTATTTTTTTTAAATTTGTGGCGGACGTAATTCTTTCGTGGCGGGCCGCCACAAATAAATGAATGTGTGGGAAACACTGTATATACACATATATGTCTATTTATATACCGGTACATACATATATAAATAGACAAACTTAACAGTGCTGCCAACACTCTAGACCAGACCTGGGCAAATTAAGGCCCGGGGGCCACATCTGGCCCGTTAAGCCTTTCAATCTGGCCCGCCGGACATTCCCAAATATTTTTTTTAGATCTTTACGATGGAAAGTGTAGCTGCCATTATGATGTGCAGTGATGTTTTCTAATGACCGTAAGTCTTGAACTATACAAAGTATTTCAATGGTTGGAATCTGCACTTTTGGATGATATACCAGTTACTATGGTCATCTAATTAGTTACTATGGTCATCTACATCACATCAGCTCAGACAAGGCACCAAACAGTGTGGGCGGGAAGCGTTTCCACAGAAGCGGAACGAGATTTTCACAAAAAAATTCTAAAACTTAGTGATATGTATGAGATTGTAGGTGGGTTTATTTTGTGCCCTTTGCGTTCATATTTCACTGTTTGTTGTATTTTTGTTGCGTTTCACTTGATTGTAAAATATGTCAATCGAAAAAGTGTGTGGCATTTATATGTTGTCAATATTCAGTGTTTTATCGCTCATAGAAAAATGAAAAATTCCATTACGTTTTTTAAGGCGGTCTGTCATAACGTTTTTAGCATACAATCAGACATTATTGTGAGGTTTTGTATTAGGGTCCATAAAAATAGATATACCGGCCCCCAGACACATTTTGTTCTCTAAATGTGGCCCCCGAGTCAAAATAATTGCCCAGGCCTGCTCTAGACATAGTAATGTTCTTTTCAAGTTGTGTTTTACTGTGCCAACTCACCAGGATTCATTAGTTCCTCTGTTCCTTTAAATTATGTTCATTTTATTGTGTTCTCCAGTAAGCATGTAGACAATTGCATGCTGCATGAGGAAGTTTACATTGACGCAAATAATTGTACCCTACATACCATTATGCACAACCCAAATATACAACAGCAGGTACCAATAGGTAAGAAAAGTGGGTTTTGCAAAACAAAACGCCAGAAAATATGTTTTCCTAATAGGTGCCAGTATGGGGTCCTTACACACACCATAATTGTTTTTAAAGGGCTTTATAAATAAAGTTGGTATGGTATGGTATAATAATACCCGTATGTTGAAGCACAATATGTCAGACTACGGTAGCCGTAATGCTCCGATAATCCATGAAGTGGTGCTGCTTCGTAGTTTACCAAAATTGTACTAAAACATTTGGACAGGTTTCTGCAGTCCACACGTATCTCTTATGTGTGACTGCCATCTACTGGTCACACCTATAATTACTTGTATCACATAATCAGTCAGTAAGCACAACCAGAATTAATACATACACAAGGCCAAGTTATGTTATAAGGCGTTCTGTTGATTTTTGAGAAAATAAAAGGATGTTAAGTGTGCCTTATAGTCCTTAGAACACGGTAATCTATTATGTTATACATGCTGTTTTTTGCTTTGTTGCTTTATTGATGATAAAGTAAATAGAATTTACCAAGTGGTTTGACTGCAACTTTCCATGTCTAACAATAATAATTCCATCATTCCCCCTCATACTATGTCTGTTGGCTTGGAATTATAATTTTGTGACATGTCAGTGTTGTGCATTAAACATGTTGTCTACCTCAGGTTCCTCCCTTCATGCCGGACACGCCTGCATCACGAGCAGATTTGGCGGCATTGTACACGACTGTAAGCAGGTTGGACCAAGGTACAAGTCTCTGAGATGAACATGAAGCACAACATTGATGTTTTTCTAAAGAGTACTTTTGTGTGCAGGTATTGGATTACTTCTGCAGGAGCTCAGGGAGGCTGGTTATGAAAACGATACTTTGGTCATCTACAGTTCTGATAATGGCATCCCCTTCCCCAATGGTAGAACCAACCTGTATCAGTCCGGCACAGCAGAGCCCATGCTGGTGTCCTCACCTGAGCACATGAATCGATGGGGAGACAATAGCCAGGCCTATGTCAGCTTACTAGGTAAGTTCAGGAGATAAACTAACCAATACTCTGTACTAGTGCTGCAGTCCTGGTACTGTGTATGAGCCACACAAGCAAATCAGGAGCAATTGCTATGTGCCGATTTGTCCACTAGAGGGAGACCTTGCTGCATACATCTATACAGCAATGATACGCCTGAGCTGATGCAACTACAGCAACCTATCAAAACAAATAAATGTACAGTAGTTGTATTAATTTTAGCAGTTATTGCATCGCTATGACAACTATTCTGAATGAAAACAATGTAGAGGTGAGCTATTATTTATACATTGTAAGTACTTTATTGACAAAGCAGTTTTAATATGTCATAAACTGACATAATGTAGTTATGTATATGTTTAAACTAATAATCTTTCAGACTATGCTGAGTGCGTTAAAAGCAGGTCATCTTGGAGTGCAAATTAATACTTGATTGTAGTAGTGGGGACGGCGTGGCGAAGTTGGTAGAGTGGCCGTGCCAGCAATCGGAGGGTTGCTGGTTACTGGGGTTCAATCCCCACCTTCTACCATCCTAGTCACGTCAGTTGTGTCCTTGAGCAAGACACTTCACCCTTGCTCCTGATGGCTGCTGGTTAGCGCCTTGCATGGCAGCTCCCGCCATCAGTGTGTGAATGTGTGTGTGAATGGGTGAATGTGGAAATACTGTCAAAGCGCTTTGAGTACCTTGATGGTAGAAAAGCGCTATACAAGTTTAACCCATTTATCATTTATAATACTGTACACATGATTTCATTTACTTTTAATTGGCAACATCTGCGACTTGTCCAGGGTGTACCCCGCCTTCCGCCCGATTGTAGCTGAGATAGGCTCCAGCGCCCCCCGCGACCCCGAAGGGAATAAGCGGTAGAAATTGGATGGATGGATGCTTGGAAATTGAAATGTAATATATTAAGGCTGTCAAATATTACGCGTTAACTATAAATTTCAATAACGGCACTAGTATTTTTAAAGAGCGATTAACGCACGCGCGTCCATTTTGACCCCTGGACAGTGCTGTAGCGGGGAGAACTTGGCTGCAGTCCACTTGTTATTCATGAGCCAAAAGCAAGCAGAAATGGACAAAAGAAAGTCCACCTTATGGAAATATCAGGTTCAAAGCCATGGCAAGTTGTTCTCCCGACAAGAAAAGACTCTTTTTTTGCCGTGAGAAGAGACGACATCTCTGCAGCAAACACAGTGGTTCTTAACCTTGTTGGAGGTACCAAACCCCACCAGTTTCATATGCGCATTCACCGAACCCTTCTTTAGTGGAAAATAAATTCAAGACAAAGTTATATCTTTTTGGTAACACTTTAGTATGAGGAACATATTCTAAGTAACAAAGACTTAATTTAGAGTTATTTGGTTAGGGTTAGGGCCAGGGTTAGAGGGTTAGGGTTATAATAAGGCCATGCCAAATAAGGCATTAATAAGTACTTAATAATGATTAGTTAAGAGCCAATATGTTACTAGTTTGCATGTTAATAAGCAACTAATTAATGGTGAATATGTTCCCCATACTAAAGTGTTACCATGTTTTTTTACTGGTGCACAAAATGAACCGTGCATGAACATCACATTGTTCAAAAAACAAAACCAATACAGTGCATAAACTCACAACAAATTACACACCTGCAAATCAGTGTGACTTCTGCTGTTGCCGTATCCGTAATACGCCAATAGGGAGAAGTTTTTATTTACACGATGAGTCGGGTGTGTCTTGAATCAATTCAAGTGGACCCCGACTTAAACAAGTTGAAAAACTTATTCGGGTGTTACCATTTAGTGGTCAATTGTATGGAATATGTACTTCACTGTGCAACCTACTAATAAAAGTCTTAATCAAAAAAAGAACTCCGCCGAACCCCTGAGCCCGACTCACCGAACCCCTAGGGTTCGATCGAACCCAGGTTAAGAACCACTGAGCAAACACCTGCTGCTTGCGTCGTTCAGGTGGGTGGTGTTTCACTTCCGTGTTCAGATTACGGTTAATGTGCAGTGATAACATAACATTTAGATTGTCACTCTAATAAGTAAGATAGCATAAAAGTTCAACAGAAATGATAGACGGTCGGCAGGAGGTCTAAAGGAGACTTTTTATTGCAAACAGTCGATCTGACATCAAAACATGTCAAGATGTTTTCTCAAAGCAATTACACCCTTTTCCGGCTTCAAAACAAAAGCACTACGCTATACATCCGGTTTAACTGCAGTTACAGAATGAAAAAGACATAGGAGTGGGTACCGGATCCGGTACTTTTTTTTGGCACCGACCGGATCCAGCCGGTACTACCGGGCACAGATTCATGTAAGATCCAACGATGCCATGTTTCGATGCGCGCGACATCACTTCTGTTTGAATTAGCACCTACTGTATAAGAATACGTTAGCTTTGCTTTTTAACTTGCAATAGTTATCGTAATTAGCTCGGTTCCTCGTACTGCACTTTGTAATGTTAATGTAAAGTTTTTCTTCACTTTTGTGAATTTGTAGCTTAATACTTTTGAAAAAGAAAATTCTGGCTGGCTAAAATATTGTGTAAATTATTTTATAACATGTTCTGGTTGAGTCCTCAATTACAATATGATTAGCAGGCCTAATATTACATTATATTAATTCATAGAGAAGTTTAAAACATTGCCATGCAGCAATATATGAAGATCATTATCTTGTACAACATCTTTGACAATGAAATAAAGATCATGATAATCAACATTTTGTGTTATTAATGCGTGAAACTGCTTTCTAAACATGGAAGTGTAGCTCCTCCTCTGAATGCAAGTGCTCCTAAAGCAGGAATAGAAATTCTTCGGTGTCACTGTCCAACCTTGTTGAGGATGGCTCTGTGTCAGGTTCAAAGAGCCTTAGGTTTGCCCGGCTGGCCACCAGTTTTTGGACCCTTGCATTCGTGAGCCTGTTGCGAACCGTTGTGTGCGTGTTTCCAAACAGTGACCAGTTGCGCTCTGAGGAGGCTGATGTGGGTGGGATTTGGAGGATGACTGAGGCTACAGGTGCAAGGGCCTCAGATCCACTAAGTCCCTTCCACCAGGTGGATGCAGATATGTGCTGGCATGACTGCCATATCCCATCCCCTTCCCAAAGGCCTTGCTTGGTACGGTGCTTTGCCAGACTGCCGAGGACTTTGACTTCATCAAGACCCAGATGTTGAGACATGGTAGTAATAACAGTGTAAGCTCTGTTGATCTCTTGGTACTTTGGGTCCAGCATGTATGCTGCTGCGTGTATTGGCTTCATGCAGAATTTTTGGCACTTTGATTTGACCACTGCGGTTTCCTCTGCTTGGAGCAGCAGGGAAGTGGGCAGAGCAGTTTGGATTTATTCTTTGAGCTCAGCAAACAGACATTGAACATCTGACAAGACGGCATCATCACCTTCTATCTTGGCAATAGCTGCTGCTATTGGTTTGAGGATTGTCTGGCTGCTAGTCAGTCTTTCCCAAAACACATCTTCCAGCAGGATTCTCTTGATGGGACTTTTGATGGACCCAGACTGGGATATGGCCATCTCTTGCAGAGACTCCTTCCCCTCCAGTAGGCTGTCGTACATGATGACAACCCCACCCCTTCGAGTGATGCTGTGGAGCTTCAGTGTGGTGCTCTTGTTTCAATCAGTAGATTGCTGAAGCTACCTGTTTGCCCTTCACATATTTCACTATTTGGTTTGCTCTCTTGTACAGTGTGTCCATTGTCTTCAGTGCCATGATGTCCTTAAGGAGGAGATTAAGAGTAGAGGCAGCACAGCCAATCGTTGTTATTTGAGGGCAGGTCTCCTCCACTTTTGCCCAAGCAGCCTTCATGTTCGCAGCGTTGTCAGATACAAGTGCGAAGACTTTCTTCGGTCCAAGGTCGTTGATGACTATACTTTCAGCTCCTCAGCAATGTAGGCGCCTTTCTGTCTGTTGTCCTTTGTGTCTGTGCTCTTGTAGAATATTGGTTGTGGGGTGGAGACGATGTAGTTGATAATTCCTTGTCCCCGGACATTCTACCACCCATCAGAGATGACTGCAATGCAGTCTGCCTTGTCAATGGTTTGCTTGACCTTTGCTTGGTGGGAGGTGGGAGGTGTGTATGCTGGACGAAGAACACTCAGAAATCTCTTCCAATAGACATTGGCTGTGAGCATCAGAGGTGAGTCAGTTGTATACACTGCTCGAGCAAAACATTAATTAGCATTTCTCTGGCTGCGTTCATCCATTGAGTCAAAAAATCCTCTGATTCCAGAATGACCAGGAGCTGTTGGGAGGGTTTCTGAATCTGCTAATGATGCAGCTGCATCATTTTCACTTTGAATGGAAGCAGATGAACTCTTGTCTGGGGTTGCTTGTGTTGATCCCCGAGGAAACTTTGGGCACTTGTTTATATGCTGCTGCATCTTTGCGGCATTTTTGACGTAGCTCTTTGCACAGTATTTGCAAATGTACGCACCCTTTCCACCTACATTGGTTGGGGTGAAATGTTTCCACACATCAGATGGTGTACGTGGCATTATTCTGTAAAATAAGATGAGAAGCTTGTAAAACACTAATGCAATGCCACACACAGATATAAATAGTCAGCTAAACAATTGGAGTAGTCCTTAAAAATATTTTACTGGTGGACAAATGAATAGCAATAGGCTAAATGAATAAATGAACACTCAATCAGCATGCTAAACCAAACCATAACCTACATTCTTGAGAATGGCTAGCAAAACAGAAGGCAGAGGAAACTACACGTTTTGATTTAGTATTGGCTGGTTGAACTTTCCAGATCACAAAAAAGGTCAATTCGGATCGCTAACGTTGTTAGCATAAATGAATGGGTTTTAACATAGAGAAAATTAGCATCACGGCTAACGGAGAAATATTTTCGGTTCATTATGAGACTGTGGTGGTACATAAACCTAGCTAGCTAGAGATATTGGCCCCAAAATCATTTAACAAGTACAGGAACAGCTAGCAAGCTTGAGTGGAAGTCTGCTGGAGTAGTCTACAGTCATACAGTAACAACAAATCGCACCTCTATTAAACTTAAATACCATAGATCAAATATATTTACCTCAGTACCGTATTTTTCGGACTATAAGTCGCTCCGGAGTATAAGTCGCACCGGCCGAAAATGCATAATTAAGAAGGAAAAAAAACATATATAAGTCGCACTGGAGTACAAGTCGCATTTTTGGGGGAAATGTATTTGATAAAAGCCAACACCAAGAATAGACATTTGAAAGGCAATTTAAAATAAATAAAGAATAGTGAACAACAAGCTGAGTAAGTGTACGTTATATGAGGCATAAATAACCAACTGAGAACGTGCCTGGTATGTTAACGTAACATATTATGGTAAGAGTCATTCAAATAACTATAACATATAGAACATGCTATACGTTTACCAAACAATCTGTCACTCCTAATCGCTAAATCCCATGAAATCTTATACGTATAGTCTCTTACGTGAATGAGCTAAATAATATTATTTTATATTTTACGGTAATGTGTTCATTTCACACATAAGTCGCTCCTGAGTATAAGTCGCACCCCGGGCCAAACTATGAAAAATACTGTGACTTATAGTCCGAAAAATACGGTAATATCATCAAAACTTACCTGACTGGATGAAGTCCTTGGACTCAAATACTAGTGTGGCCTCAATAGCCCTGCTGTAGTGTGTAGCATGCTGGGAATTATCTGTGCATGTGATGGAAGAATGCACTGCACATGTGATGGAGGAATGCACAGTGCAGGGTTGAAATTCAACTGAATTTGCATTAAATCTGGTTGTTTTAGCTAATAATCATGCCGCAAGATCTAGCATGTTGCATTCAATGTTTATTCCCATTAAATTTCGTTAATTCCCATATATTCCTGTTAATTCCCATGGAAAGTTTCCAACTTTTAATATTCCCGGAATTTTGCAACCCTAATTGTGATAATATTTCAGACATAACCCCCACCATTCTGGACTGGTTTTCTCTGCCCTACCCATCATACACCCTACCTGGCAGCACGGCAGTGCCAGTTCACCTCACTGGACGTTCTTTGCTCCCAGCCCTGATCACTGAACCCAGCAGCTGGAACACACTCTATGCCAGCCAATCTCTACATGAAGTATGTCTACATCTACTTTATCTATGTTATATTCTAGCTTGTCTATCATTGATTGTACTCAATCTATCTAGTTTCTATATAATCTGCTCTAGTTGATATATAATATATTCTAGTGGTTCTTAAACTTTTTTCACCAAGTACCACCTCAGAAAATACTTGGCTCTGCAAGTACCACCATAATGACCAACACTAAAATACAGTGGCGTAGTAGGCCTAAGTTTTCATTCAAAACAAGGCGGAGGTTTTCTTTAACAAGTATATTTATTGTTTTTGCCCTGTAACATTACACACAGTTTGAACAGTAACACTGTGTTTGAATATAGGAAAATAAAACACTACCCTTTAATCAAGTGATTATTTGGCATATCACGAGATGGTACCCGACCTCGGATAAGCGGAAGAAGATGGATGGATGGATGGAGATGGAACCCACGTACCACTAGGGATGATGTTCGAAACCATTTCTCCCGGTTGTTCGATAAGAAAAGAACCGTTCAATAAGAAAAGAAACGATTCCATGGACTCGAATCCCTTTTTGAGAACCGGTTCCTGTTATCGAGGCCACTATAGTAATGAAAAAGAGTTGGTTCTTTATTCGAATCCCTGGGAACAAATCCCGTCCCACAGGAAATGCCCTGTGGCACGTCCCAGGAAATGACGTAGCTCAGTCATTAGGCGGCAGATACAGAAGCAGCAACAACAATGGACCGGAAAAAACACCTCAAGGCATGGCTTCATTTTACAAAAAAATACGACGACGAAACGGCTATCTGCAATTATTGCCAGGCTTTGCTCTCATGTAAGGGGGGGGGGGGGGGGGGAGTACAACAAGCATGATGAAACATGTTCAGGCTGTACATAACCTGAAGGTTAGAGAAAGGTGTCGTGGAGTCATTCCTGGAGGAGGCCACACTGATGGACCCCAGAAGGATGTTCCAATAGCAGCAGAAGTGCACTTTTTGGAGAGCTGTATTATTTTCAGTTTCGTGCCCAAGGGACTGATTTTATTTAACACTATATTATTATTTATACACCTGTAGTGATCACAGAGACAGGTTATTTTTGTGTTACTGTATATATTTGTTTTTCTGAAAAATCCCACTGAATATACTTTGGGTAACAACAGTCAATATTTGTTTATTTTATTTTATTTTTTTAGGGGGGTAACAACAGTCAATATTTATTTTTTTATTTTATTTTTTTCTTATAAAAATAATAGTGAGCTTTTGTTAAACCAAATATTGTGTGTTTTTTGGATTCGATGAGAGAATCGATAAGGAATCGGTTCGATAAGAGGATTCGATAATGGGCTCGAACTCGATAATTTCTTATCAAACATCATCCCTACGTACCACTAGTGGTGCACATACCACAGTTTGAGAATGACTGAGCTATTCTATTCTAGTTTAACTATCATCTATTCTATCTTGTCCATCTAATCTACATTACCTAGGATGTAGTTTGTCTATCTATAGTCTACCCTACAGCTTTTCTTTCTATGATCTCACTAATTTATCTGTGACATAGTTTGTCTATGAACCGGATTGTCTATCTTGTATTTGATGTTTACTAATATCTGTGTTTACATGCAGGTCACCATGTACTACCCAACTCGCTCTGTCCAGCAAGGGGCCTATCACCTCCTCCATAACCTGCACTATCGCATGCCATTTCCTATCGACCAGGACCTTTATGTGTCTCCCACCTTTCAGGACCTGCTAAACCGCACCAGACTGAGTCAACCAACAAACTGGTTCAAAACTCTGAACGAGTATTACTACAGGGAACGCTGGGAACTATACGATACCAGGTACTGCTACTTCAATCCTTGTATTACTACAGAGAACGCTGGGAACTACTGTATATGATATTAGGTACTACTACTTTAATGCTTAATATCACTACAGAGAACACTTGAAACTATATACCATAGTGCTACAAAACTCAAAACCAGTGAAGTGGGCACGTTTTGTAAATCAAAAATAAAAACGGAATACAATGATTTGCAAATCCTTTTCAACTTATATTCAGACTGTAAAGACAAGATTTTTTTTTTGCAAATAATCATTAACTTAGAATTTAATGGCAGCAACACATTGCAAAAAAGTTGGCACAGGGGCATTTTTACCACTGTGTTACATGGCCTTTCCTTTTAACAACACTCAATAAGCGTTTGGGAACTGAGGAGACACATTTTTGAAGCTTTTCAGGTAGAATTCTTTCCCATTCTTGTTTTAAGTACAGCTTAAGTTGTTCAACAGTCCGGAGTCTCCGTTGTGGTATTTTAGGCTTCATAATGCGCCACACATTTTCAATGGGAGACAGGTCTGGACTACAGGCAGGCCAGTCTAGCACCCCCACTCTTTTACTACAAAGCCACGCTGTTGTAACACATGCAGAATGTGGCTTGGCATTGTCTTGCTGAAATAAGCAGGGGCGTCCATGAAAAATACGTTGCTTGGATGGCAACATATGTTGCTCCAAAACCTGTATGTACCTTTCAGCATTAGTGGTGCCTTCATAGATGTGTAAGCTACCCATGTCTTGGGCACTAATACACCCCCATACCATCACAGATGCTGCCTTTTGAACATTGCGCCTAAAACAATCCTGATGGTTATTTTCCTCTTTGTTCCGGAGGACACAACGTGTACAGTTTCCAAAACAATCTGAAAAGTGGACTCGTCAGACCACAGAACACTTTTCCATTTTGCATCAGTCCATCCTAGATGAGCTCGGGCCCAGCGAAGTTGGCGGCGTTTCTGGGTGTTGTTGATAAATGGCTTTCGCTTTGCATAGTAGAGTTTTAACTTGCACTTAAAGAGGTAGCAATGAACTGTAGTTACTGACAGTGGTTTTCTGAAGTGTTCCTGAGCCCATGTGGTGATATCTTTTACACCCGGATGTCGCTTTTTGATGCAGTACTGCCTGAGGGATCGAAGGTCACGGCCTTGCTGCTTACGTGCAGTAACTTCTCCCGATTCTCTGAACCTTTTGATGATATTACGGACCATAGATAGTGAAATCCCTAAAATCCTTGCAATAGCTGGTTGAGAAATGTTGTTCTTAAACTGTTGGACAATTTGCTCACAAATCTGTTGACAAAGTGGTGACCCTCGCCCCATCCTTGTCTGTGAATGACTGAGCATTTCATGGAAGCTGCTTTTATACCCAATCATGGGTTCCCAATTAGCCTGTTCACCTGTGGGATGTTCAAAATAAGTGTTTGGTGAGCATTCCTCAACGTTCTCAGTCTTTTATGCCACTTGTACCAGCTTTTTTTGAAACATGTTGCAGGCATCAAATTCCAAATGAGCTAATATTTGCAAAAAATAACAAAGTTTACCAGTTCGAACGTTAAGTATATTGTCTTTGCAGTCTATTCAATTGAATATAGGTTGAAAATGATTTGTAAATCATTGTATTCTGTTTTTATTTACGATTTACACAAAGTGCCAACTTCACTGGTTATGGGTTTTGTATATAATACCAGGTACCATGTAGTACTTCAATACTTAGTATTACTACAGAGAATGCTGAAACTATATGTTACCAGGCACTACGACTTTAATAAAAGTGGCGATTGCGCTAAGACTGCAACGGAAGCTTAGCTTCCCTTTAAATGTCAAAAATGAAAATTAAAAATGTTTTTTTGTTTACATTTGACTAAATATGCGCTAGAATGCGTTCAACTTTTGTTCAGAATCAGCTATGGTTGCAACAGCCTCCGTGACATTTTTCTCATTGATTATGGTAGCGTCACAGTGCATTAAACAGTGTTAAAACATAAAGTGGATTATTCCACTGCAGCCAAACGAGACAATCGCTGGTTAAATGCTCGGCTTTTTTCAGCCCATCTAAAGCTCAGCGTCTCTGGAAGTGTATGAAAAGTGAGCTCGGCCTCAGCTTGCTTCCCCATGAGAATTGGGTGATATATCTGAGGCTGAATCTCTTTTTGATTGACCATCTTACCTCATCTAGATATCATTCGCCGACACTTATCCATGGTATAATTTTAGTCTCCTTTATACCTTTTTGTTTTCACCCTCTTTTTGTGCCCTTGAAGTGCATTAACCTTTCCATCCTCATATGTTCTGTCCTTTGTAACTGAGCTACTGTGTGGAACAATTTCCCTTGTGGATCATTAAAGTTTGTCTAAGTCTAGTCCGAATTACATTTAGATGTCTTTGCTGTTTATTTTTGTTTTGGTGACTCAGGGTCGATGTCACGCTTGCTCTTGGCATACAGCTTGACGTCATCCGTGTAGAGGAGGTGGCTAATTGTTGTTCCACTTCAGAACCGATACCCACAACCAATCTTGGTTATGATCTGACCGAGGGGTCTATGCAGAACATCAGCAGGAACAGAACGTCTCCCTGTAATATGCCACATTACATGTTCACCTGTGCAAATGGCTTAAGGATAGCCTTCAGAGTTGTCTTTCACAGCCCTTGATGAAGGTTCTCAGCTTTCTGTCGACGTTATACAGTTCAGGCCCTCATGTATTCACGTGTGTGGGATTGAGTCGTAGGCTTTCTTGTGTATATATCAGAGCTGTCCAAGGTTTACACATTAACACATTGGATTAATGACAAAAATGATTGCATTATTTCTGTATGAACGCAGATTAATCAATCAATTTATTTTTATTGTACATGCTCCTTTACCTTCGTGTGGAGGGTTTCCTGAAAGGTGTTTGTCCCACGATCTGTTAGGCCAGGCCATTCTTTGTTTAGTTTTTAGGTCTTTTTCCTGTGTTTTTGGCTGACTTCCTTTCTTGTGCTCTTATTTTGTTTCCTCTCCCTGTTCTGTTTGTGTTGTTCCTGCACTGGCTTCCCACTGTGGCTTGGATTGATTGATTGATTGAGACTTTTATTAGTAGGTTGCACAGTGAAGTACATATTCCGTACAATTGACCACTAAATGGTAACACCCGAATAAGTTTTTCAACTTGTTTAAGTCGGGGTCCACTTAAATTGATTCATGATACAGATGTATACTATCATATATACTATCATCATAATACAGTCATCACACAAGATAATCACATTGAATTATTTACATTATTTACAATCAGGGGTGTGGAGGGGGGGGGGGTAGGATATGGACATCAAGTAGTGGACAGAGAGAGAGAGAGAGAGAGAGAGAGAGAGAGAGAGAGAGAGAGAGAGAGAGAGAGAGAGAGATCAGAAGGCATAAGAAATCTGCATTTGATTGTTTACATTTGATTATTAGCAATCCGGGGAGGGTGTTAGCTTAGGGTTGTAGCTGCCTGGAGGTGAACTTTTATTGCGGTTTTGAAGGAGGATAGAGATGCCCTTTCTTTTATACCTGTTGGGAGCGCATTCCACATTGATGTAGCATAGAAAGAGAATGAGTTAAGACCTTTGTTAGTTCTGAATCTGGGTTTAACGTGGTTAGTGGAGCTCCCCCTGGTGTTGTGGTTATGGCGGTCAGTTACGTTAAGGAAGTAGTTTGACATGTACTTCGGTATCAGGGAGGTGTAGTGGATTTTATAGACTAGGCTCAGTGCAAGTTGTTTAACTCTGTCCTCCACCTTGAGCCAGCCCACTTTAGAGAAGTGGAGCTGTCTTGATTAGTAATTATGTTTTTCATCTGCTGCTAATTATCACCTTTTTAAGCCAGTCAAATTTCTTACTCAAATAACTACTTGTTTTTGTTATTAGCTCTTTATCAGCAACTTTTTTTTCATGCACAACATCCCTGTGTTTTTCTGTGCATTTACCTAGCTGCACTCTTGTTTGTATTTTGGACATTTAATACCTGATAACAACTGTCTCCTGCTTTTTGAGGTCCCGACTTGACATACAAACCCAGTTTCCATATGAGTTGGGAAATTGTGTTAGATGTAAATATAAACGGAATACAGTGATTTGCAAATAATTTTCAACCCATATTCAGTTGAATATGCTACAAAGACAACATATTTGATGTTCAAACTGATAAACGTTTTTTTTTGTTGCAAATAATCATTAACTTTAGAATTTGATGCCAGCAACACGTGACAAAGAAGTTGGGAAAGGTGGCAATAAATACTGATAAAGTTAAGGAATGCTCATCAAACACTTATTTGGAACATCCAACAGTGAACAGGCAAATTGGGAACAGGTGGGTGCCATGATTGGGTATAAAAGTAGATTCCATGAAATGCTCAGTCATTCACAAACGAGGATGGGGCGAGGGTCACCACTTTGTCAACAAATGCGTGAGCAAATTGTTGAACAGTTTAAGAAAACCCTTTCTCAACCAGCTATTGCAAGGAATTTAGGGATTTCACCATCTACGGTCCGTAATATCATCAAAGGGTTCAGAGAATCTGGAGAAATCACTGCACGAAAGCAGCTAAGCCCGTGACCTTCGATCCCTCAGGCTGTACTGCATCAACAAGCGACATCAGTGTGTAAAGGATATCACTACATGGGCTCAGGAACACTTCAGAAACCCACTGTCAGTAACTACAGTTGGTCGCTACATCTGTAAGTGCAAGTTAAAACTCTCCTATGCAAGGCGAAAACCGTTTATCAACAACACCCAGAAACGCCGTCGGCTTCGCTGGGCCTGAGCTCATCTAAGATGGACTGATACAAAGTGGAAAAGTGTTCCGTGGTCTGACGAGTCCACATTTCAAATTGTTTTTGGAAACTGTGGACGTCGTGTCCTCCGGACCAAAGAGGAAAAGAACCATCCGGATTGTAATAGGCGCAAAGTTGAAAAGCCAGCATCTGTGATGGTATGGGGGTGTATTAGTGCTCAAGGCATGGGTAACTTACACATCTGTGAAGGCACCATTAATGCTGAAAGGTACATACAGGTTTTCGAGCAACATATGTTGCCATCCAAGCAACGTTACCATGGACGCCCCTGCTTATTTCAGCAAGACAATGCCAAGCCACGTGTTACATCAACGTGGCTTCATAGTAAAAGAGTGCGGGTACTAGACTGGCCTGCCTGTAGTCCAGACCTGTCTCCCATTGAAAATGTGTGGTGCATTATGAAGCCTAAAATAGCACAAGGGAGACCCCCGGACTGTTGAACAACTTAAGCTGTACATCAAGCAAGAATGGGAAAGAATTCCACCTGAGAAGCTTCAAAAATGTGTCTCCTCAGTTCCCAAACGTTTACTGAGTGTTGTTAAAAGGAAAGGCCATGTAACACAGTGGTGAACATGCCCTTTCCCAACTACTTTGGCACGTGTTGCAGCCATGAAATTCTAAATTAATTATTTGCAAAAAAAAAAAAGGTTTATGAGTTTGAACATCAAATATCTTGTCTTCGTAGTGCATGCATTTGAATATGGGTTGAAAAGGATTTGCAAATCATTGTATTCCGTTTATAGTTACATCTAACACAATTTCCCAACTCATATGGAAACGGGGTTTGTACAAAGAGCAGACCTAACAGTGTGTTGTTATACAGTCAGTGCATCAAGTCAATGCAAAGAAGAGTGAGGACACTCCAAATGGTGTACTCTGTGACAAATGTTACTTCAGAATAAACCCAGACAATACTTTAGATAAAACCAAGGTCGTTTGCATATATTGCAGCAATGAATCCTCTTCTCATTAAAAGCACAACAAGGGCCGGCTCTAAACCACCTAAATCATTTGACGGCCCAGGTGAGAGTGAAGCGATCCCCACAAATGCGGTCCCTTCCAAGGCTTTTCGTTGTTTCCATTGGGTTGAGTTTTTTCAAGCCCTGGTGTGGGATCTG
The DNA here is from genome assembly GCF_033978785.1 of Entelurus aequoreus. Classification (NCBI taxonomy): domain Eukaryota; kingdom Metazoa; phylum Chordata; class Actinopteri; order Syngnathiformes; family Syngnathidae; genus Entelurus; species Entelurus aequoreus. The sequence goes on from NC_084752.1 coordinate 9,816,057, forward strand.
TTGTCGTTGTGCAGCCCTTTAAGACATCTGGGATTAAGGGCTATATAAGTAGACTTTGATTGGTTGATTGATTTTGTTGTGTTTAGGAGCAGGTTCATCTTGCTACACAGCTCATCCTGATAGTGTGACTCATCCCCTCCAGAGATAATCATCCACAAACCTGAGCGTGGTATTGCCGTGGTGAGAGAGGATACGGTCATGGGTGTAGAGGCTACAGAGAAGAGAGAATATCTTTACCAGGCCTGGCCCTAACCAATCTGGCGCCCTAGGCAAGATTTTAGGTGCCCCCCCCCCCCACATCGGCAGTGAAGTGTATATACTCAAAAGAAACCGAATAGCTTTGTCTTTGACCTTTTATTTTACTTAAAGAAAGCAAATTAACATATTATATGAGAATGTTATGTTATGATTATCTTTAACCGAATCACAGCATTGCTCAAATTAAAAAACAGCATTCCCTCTCATGTGATATTGCCTAATTAACATTAATGACGTGCACTTTAACAACTAAGCTTACAACTATACCTAATATATAAACGGGTGGAAAAGTGACTATTACCTGCAGGGCACACATTAGCTAACCAGAAGGCAATAACAATGTAAACAAAAAACACCTGCTTCAAAGATCTAATACAAATGTCCCTGAGGAATGTAAGGTGGGAGTACTGTAATTACCTAACGTTACATTATTATTTTCCATAACAATTTAGCCCCCTCCACATTAACCCGACGTTAAAACAGAACTAGCTATTTATTGATTAGCAATTGCCGAATCATGTGACATTAGCTTAATGCTAAAAAGCCAGGTTACTATCACATTCTGTAAGAGACAAATAATTTCATGTAGGCTAACGTTACCTACCTGCTACCTCTGTCTTTTTCTCGTTTCTCCTCTTCTTTTCTCTTTTTTCTTCCCTGGGCACCTGACAGTTTTGGCCGTTTTGACATCTTGTGTTGATTTTTTGATGTGGTAAGAGTCATGATACGGGAAGGGAGGGGGCGCACCGTGCGGGAGGACGGGGGGGGGGAGATAATTTTGTAACAAATAATATTTCTATTAAATAGGCTTTACTTTGCATTTTAATTAACGTGGGATTATTTTTTGTATTTGGAAATAATAGTACCAACTTTTTTTTTTTTTCTCCAACATTTGTGGCACTGGCGTGGCGCCCCCTGATGGACGGCGCCCTTAGCATTTGCCTATACGGCCTATGCCACGGGCCGGCCCTGATCTTTATTGTCACATTTTAGTCTCTGTGTTTGACCTATCCATCATGAGAGGCAATGGGCAGCCATCGTGTTGCACCTTGGGAACAAATGTGGCTCGTCATGTTTTCGATCTTGGAGAAAGCTGCGTATCCACATGCAGGTGGTGTGTAGAAACCCCAAGTCCTGGGAGTTTGTTCACCAGTTTGCAGTGGAAGATGGTGTTAAATGCCGAGCCATAGTCCACAAAGAGCATCTGGACGTAACCCCCGCGCTGCTCCAGATGTGATAATGCAACATAAAGAGCTGTGGCCACAGCGTCCTCTGTGGATCTCTTCCCCCTATAGGCAAACTGAAGAGAGTCAAAACCAGGAGGCCAAAAAGATATAATGTGACTACGCACCAGTTTCTTAAAACATTTCCTGACCACGAGCCGGTAGTCATTCAAGCTGGAAATGAGGGGTTTCATTGGCAGAGGGACTATAGTGGAGGATTTTAGACAGGTAGGGACCGGTTGAAAATCCTGGTAATGATTCCAGCCAGGTGATCTGCACAGTTCTTTAACACCCGTCCCAGGATGACATCTGGTCCAGCGGCCTTCCTCAGGTTCACAGCCCTCAATGTACGCTATACTGTAAAAAAAAATAATCCTATTTTTATGGTTAATTTACTCTAAATTTCTACTGTAATTTTTCTATTTTTTTTTAAATAGTTTATAAAACTGTAGAATTGAAGACATTATCTGTAAATAAACAATCCGCCTGTTATTTTAAGTAATATGCCAGTAATGACAAACTATGTATATTTCTATTTTTTTTACAGAACAATACCAAATTAATTATACATAGCATTTTCTGTTTTCTTAAATTACTTTTAAATTCATGTAAACTTACAGTAATTATCTTTCATTCAATATGTAGCTTGTTGTATAAAAGTCTATGTCCATACTAACAATCTGAATAAAGGTATTTTTTCTGCAGAACTGTTTGCATCGTCACTTTATTAAAAAGGTGGTTGATCTTAACAATTCAGAAAAAATCTGTAAAATATTGGTATTTTTCTGTGGAACTGCCAGCATTGTCACTTCATTAAAAGGTGTTTGATCGTAATAATTTGGAAAAACTCTGTAGAATAAAGGTATTTTTCTGCAGAACTGTTTGCATCGTCACTTTATTAAAAGGTGGTTGATCTTAATAATTTAGTAAAAATCTGTAAAATTACGAGATTTTTCCGCAAAACGTTTCATGAAAATTTCTGTAAATATAATGTTTTTGATCATTATTTGGTTTACAATGTTTTACTTTAATTTTATGGTTTTCGTTTGGCAGCCATAGCTGCCAGTAGATGACCGTTTTTTTACAGAATTTTTTTATAGTGTAGTCCCGGGGATATATCGATTTTATTGATATTTTGGGAAGGGGATGTTAGAAATCCTTATAGTTTATATTCACAATCTTTGCATTCTAATTTGTACTAATAGTCTTGTTCTACGTGGCTAGCAATGCAGCTAATGGGAGCAATCCATTCTGCCTCTAAATCACTCTAAAAAGGCATCCACAGACCGCCAACAATACTTCATTTACGTTCCGTAACCTGCATAATAACTAAGCTGTAGCGACATTGTTGTTGTAAGAGCGAACACTAAGGAACTGTTTTTCTGGAGTAGCATCGCATAGCCTTGCGTTGGCATGCTATGGCATAAGTTGTAAGCTATCTTCTGCGTCAGCAGCTGAATTGCTTTTGGGTTTATAATGCACAACACAATGCGATAGGACACCAATCTGCCCTGACTGAAAAACATGAACAATATTTCACTATCTGTTAAGTATTATCCCACATTTCGTGTTAGTGCACAGCTAGCTCGACAGCGTATGTAATAAAAAGCATGACGTGCTGCGTGTATCATGATCGATATTAAAGTGACTTACATGTTGGACGTTTGTCCGTTTGGTCCAGGTGGCCGGGAATGTTTTTTGCCGGTTGATTTTGGGAAAGCACGCCATTTATGTCGCTTGGTTCCAGGCGCCAAATTTGCACTGAGTCAGGCTCCTCCAACCAGCAGTTCGCCCTCTGTATATTCAAGTTAAAAAAAGATCATTATTTGTACAAAAATAGTCGTCTTCATCTTCTATTATCCAGTCTGCCATAATTATAACATACTCGCGTTTGTTTCAATAAGCCGGAACACGCATTTGTTGCCGGATGTCGGAAGTGCTATGCTATGGTACAGAAATAAATGTGCCGAGGAAATAAGTTCCGGTAATGCTTGAAATAACCGGTAAATATTGTACATATTGTTATGAATGTGTCTGCTACTACATTATATACAGTACAGGCTGAAAGTTTGGACACCATCTCATTTCAATGCATTTTCTTTATTTTCATGACTATTTACATTGTAGATTGTCACTGAAGGCATCGAAACTATGACACCTGTGAAGTAAAGACCCATTCAGGTGACTACCTCTTGAAGCTCATCGAGAGAATGCCAAGAGTGTGCATAACAGTAATCGGAGCATAGGGTGGCTATTTTGAAGAAACTAGAATATAAAACATGTTTTCAGTTTTTTCACCTTTTTTTGTTAAGTACATAACTCCACATGTGTTCATTCATAGTTTTGATGCCTTCAGTGACAATCTACAATGTAAATAGTCATGAAAATAAAGAAAACGCATTGAATGAGAAGGTGTGTCCAAACTTTTGGCCTGTACTGTACACACTTGCACTGTGTATATAAAATGTTGGAGGGTTTTGATGTTTTTTTTTTAGAGGGCTTTGAAGGCATCAATGGTGACTTCCACTCGCAAGTTTTTTTTCTTTCTTTAAGAATCATGAAAAAAAAAGACATGCGTGTTCTTGTCTTTCATAATGATTGTTAATGATAGGCAAAATTCCAAAATAAATGCATTATGTAAGCGCCAACAGTGGGCGGGGCATTGATACAAATAGTGTGGCCCCACCAGTAAAAAAATAAATACGAGTTTCTTGTTCTATTGGCAGATAATTTTGCTTAGTTCAAATAAAAATACCCCTAATTTTTGTATTTTTCTTTTTTCTTTTTGAACACTGACTTTTTGCAGTGTACGGTAATCTACGTCACAGCAGCTCAGACCAGGAACAAAGCAGAGTGGGCGGGGTTTGTTTTCAGAGCAGCCAGCCTGAAACGCGGGTATCAGGAACAGATGCGGAAGCACATTTTTACAACAAATTTCTGCATAAAAGTGATAATATATCATATTGTTGGTGTTCATTACCGTTGTTTCTTTGTTACATTTTCTCGTGTTTTGTTTGATTGTAAAAGATACACAACTATCGAGGAGCTCGTCTGAGAAGTAAAAGAGGAGCGAGGTTCATGTGTTGTTAATATTCAGTGTTTTATTGTTCATAGTTAATATTGTAAAGGCCTACTGAAAGCCACTACTACCGACCACGCAGTCTGATAGTTTATATATCAATGATGAAATCTTAACACACGCCAGTTAATTTATAAAGTGCAATTTTAAATTTGCCGCTAAACTTCCGGTTGAAAACGTCTATGTATGATGACGTATGCGCGTGACGTCAGGAGTTAAACGGAAGTATTCGGACACCATTGTATCCAATACAAAAAAGCTCTGTTTTCATCTCATAATTCCACAGTATTCTGGACATCTGTGTTGGTGAATCTTTTGCAATTTGTTTAATGAACAATGAAGACTGCAAAGAAGAAAGTTGTAGGTGGGATCGGTGTATTAGCGGTTGGCTGTAGCAACACAACCAGGAGGACTTTGACTTGGATAGTAGACGCGCTAGCCGCCGACCGCACGGATGATCGGGTGAAGTCCTTCGTCCTTCCGTCGATCGCTGGAACGCAGGTGAGCACGGGTGTTGATGAGCAGATGAGGGCTGGCTGGCGTAGGTGGAGCGCTAATGTGTTTATCATAGCTCTGTGAGGTCCCGTTGCTAAGTTAGCTTCAATGGCGTCGTTAGCAACAGCATTGTTAAGCTTCGCCAAGCTGGAAAGCATTAACCGTGTATTTACATGTCCATGGTTTAATAGTATTGTTGATTTTCTATCTATCCTTCCAGTCAGGGGTTTATTTCTTTTGTTTCTATCTGCATGTAAGCACGATGCTATCATGTTAGCTCCGTAGCTAAAATGCTTCACCGATGTATAAAAGTCACTGTGAATGTCCATTTCGCGTTCTCGACTCTCATTTTCAAGAGGATATAGTATCCGAGGTGGTTTAAAATACAAATCCGTGATCCACAATAGAAAAAGGAGAAAGTGTGGAATCCAATGAGCCAGCTTGTACCTAAGATACGTCCTGCACTGCACTCTAATCCTTCACTCTCATTTTCCTCATCCACGAATCTTTCATCCTGGCTCAAATTAATGGGTTAATCGTCGCTTTCTCGGTCCGAATCGCTCTCGCTGCTGGTGTAAACAATGGGGAAATGTGAGGAGTCCTTCAACCTGTGACGTCACGCTACTTCCGGTACAGGCAAGGCTTTTTTAATCAGCGAGCAAAAGTTGCGAACTTTATCATCGATGTTCTCTACTAAATCCTTTCAGCAAAATTATGGCAATATCGCGAAACGATCAAGTATGACACATAGAATGGATCTGCTATCCCCGTTTAAATTTTAAAAAATCATTTCAGTAGGCCTTTAAATCCCACTTTCTTTATTTTCATGTACATTTTGGGTGTCCCATTCAGTAAAAAACTGTAAAATTCTGTTCCGTTTTTTTGAGGTGGTCCGTCATAACTTTTTTTTAGAATTCCATCAGAGGTTGTGACTTTTGGTATTAGTGTTCATGAAAAACACATACTGTAAAGCAGATTTTTACAGCTAAATGTGTATACATCATTTATACACATATACATATTGCCCCCCCAGACACATTTTTTCTCTCAATATGGCCTCTGGGTCAAACTATTTGCCCAGCTCTGACATATTGTAGTTGTCTGAAATACTGAATTTTGGGGGTTTTCATTAGTTTTCAGGTAGAATCATCAACATTAAAATAAATAAACATTGGAAATATGTCAGTCTGTGTGTAATGTACACAACATACACGTTTCACTTTTGGAATGAAAATTACTGAAATAAATCAACTTTTGAGTGATATTGTAACTTATTGAGCAGCACCTGCATGTAAAGATATCGATATACAGTATGTCTTAATTCAAATACATGTGTGATGCAGGAAAGACCCTTTGGAAAGGAAGAATTTGGCATCAGACGGTACATACATCAAAGTTGTGGAGGTCTTGAAGCAAAGTCTGCAGAAGTGGCAGTGGGAGACCGGAGATCCGTGGGTGTGTGGGCCCGACTACGTCCTGGAAGACAAGCTGGAGCCACAATGCAGGCCTCTCTACAACCAACTGTAAATGTTATGACTGACACACTGTATTAGGAGCATTCATATTGCTCTTAAAAGAACCGTATTTCATTAACATTTTTATTATTGAATCATGTGTCATACTTGCGTATTAGGACTAGCAACATGACATTTTACTTGTTTATTTTTCCAGTTTTTCTACAATATGTATGTCAATAAATCATTATGAAATTAATTTTATATTGGACACTTTTTATTACTTGACCAAAAAGACATTTTCTTCAAAGAAGTACATTTAAAAGTAGTACATTTTAGTATAAACAAACCCCAAAAGCAGTGAAGTTGGCACGTTGTGTAAATGGTAAATAAAAACAGAATACAATGATCTGCAAATCCTCTTCAACTTATATTCAGTTGAATAGACTGCAAAGACAACATACTTAACGTTCGAACTGGAAAACTTTATTTTTTGCAAATATTAGCTCATTTGGAATTTGATGCCTGCGACATGTGTCAAAAAAGCTGGCACAAGTGGCAAAAAAGACTGAGGAAGTTGAGGAATTCTCATCAAACACTTATTTGGAACATCCCACAGGTGAACAGGCTCATTGGGAACAGGTGGGTGCCATGATTGGGTATAAAAGCAGCTTCCATAAAAAGCTCATTCATTCACAAACAAGGATGGGGCGAGGGTCACTACTTTGTCAACAATGCGTGAGCAAATTGTCCAACAGTTCAAGAACAACATTTCTCAACGAGCTATTGCAAGGAATTTAGGGATTTCACCATATAAGGTCTGTAATATCATCAAAAGGTTCAGAGAATCTGAAGAAATCACTGCACGTAACATTGAATTCCCGTGACCTTGGATCCCTCAGGCTGTACTGCATCAAAAAGCGACATCAGTGTGTAAAGGATATCACCACATGGGCTCAGGAACACTTCAGAAAACCACTGTCATTAACTACAGTCCGTCGCTACATCTGTAAGTGCAGGTTAAAACTCTACTATGCAAAGCCAAAGCCATTTATCAACAACACCCAGAAATGCCGCCAGCTTTGCTGGACCCGAGCTCATCTAAGATGGACTGATGCAAAATGGAAAAGTGTTCTGTGGTCTGACGAGTCCACATTTCAAATTGTTTTTGGAAACTGGACGTCGTGTCTTCCGGAACAAAGAGGAAAAGAACCATCCGGATTGTTATAGGCACAAAGTTGAAAAGCCAGCATCTGTGATGGTATGGGGGTGTATAAGTGCCCAAGACATGGGTAACTTATACATCTGTGAAGGCACCATTAATGCTGAAAAGGTACATACAGGTTTTGGAGCAACATATGTTGCCATCCAAGCAACGTCATCATGGACGCCCCTGCTTATTTCAGCAAGACAATGCAAAGCCACATTCTGCATGTGTTACATCAACGTGGCTTCATAGTAAAAGAGTGCGGGTACTAGACTGGCCTGCCTGTAGTCCAGACCTGTCTCCCATTGAAAATGTGTGGCGCATTATGAAGCCTAAAATACCACAACGGAGACCCCCGGACTGTTGAACAACTTAAGCTGTACATCAAGCAAGAATGGGAAAGAATTCCACCAGAAAAGCTTCAAAAATGTGTCTCCTCAGTTCCCAAACGTTTACTGAGTGTTGTTAAAAGGAAAGGCCATGTAACACAGTGGTGAACATGCCCCTGTGACAACTTTTTTGCAATGTGTTGCTGCCATTAAATTCTAAGTTAATGATTATTTGCGCAAAAAAAAAAAAGTTTCTCAGTGTGAACTTTAAGTATCTTGTCTTTGCAGTCTATTTAATTGAATATAAGTTGAAAAGGATTTGCAAATCATTGTGTTCTGTTTTTATTTACCATTTACACAACGTGACCACTTCACTGGTAATTTGTATTACGTACATACTAAAATATGCTCTATTTGAAATGTACATTACTTAAGTGTAATACATTCACTTTACTGAAGTAGTGTACATTTAAATGTAGTACATTTGTAACAAACGCACCCCAGTTCTCCGGGTGTCTCTGCCACTACGCAAATTAAGGAGTCACGGGTGGGCTCCTGATATTCAGCTGGGAATGACTAAAACAGTAAATAAACACAAGACATATATATACTCTATTAGCCACAACACAACCAGGCTTATATTTAATATGCCACAAATTAATGCCGCATAACAAACACCTCCCCCCTCCCGTCCATATAACCCACCAATACAACTCAAACACCCGCACAACACACTCAATCCCACAGCCCAAAGTGCAGTTCACCTCCCCAAAGTTCATACAGCACATATATTTGCCCAAAGTTACGTAGGTGACATGCACATAGCGGCACGCACGTACGGGCAAGCGATCAAATGTTGGGAAGCCGCAGCTGCATACTCACGGTACCGCGTCTGTGCATCCAACTCAAAGTCCTCCTGGAAAGGGTCTCTGTTGTCCCGGTTCTCCACAGGCCAATGGTAAGTCCACAAAAAAGGTCAACAATGAGGATCCTTCCATGAAGTGGCTCCGTAGCAAAAACACTGGGTCTGACAGGTGCTTTGTGACGTCAACTTCCGCCTTCCGCCCGGTCTGATAGCACCGGATGCCTTTTATATCCCTACCTCATGGTAAACTACCGGCCGGTGTCCCACCTTCCATTTATTTCGAAAATCCTCTAAAAAAAAATGTTGCACAGCAGCTAAATGAACACTTAAGTGTCTAACAATCTCTGTTAACCCTTTCAATTTGGTTTCAGGGAAAATCACTCTACGGAGACAGCCCTCGCAAAAATGACTAATGATCTATTGCTAACGATGGATTCTGATGCGTCATCTATGTTGCTGCTTCTTGATCTTAGCGCTGCTTTCGATACCGTCGATCATAATATTTTATTAGAGCGTTTCAAAACACGTATTGGTATGTCAAACTTAGCCTTGTCTTGGTTTAACTCTTATCTTACTGACAGGATGCAGTGCGTCTCAAATAACAATGTGACCTCGGACTATGTCAAGGTAACGTGTGGAGTTCCCCAGGGTTCGGTTCTTGGCCCTGCACTCTTTAGTATTTACATGCTGCCGCTAGGTGACATCATACGCAGATACGGTGTTAGCTCTCACTGTTATGCGGATGACACTCAACTCTACATGCCCCTAAAGCTGACCAACACGCCGGATTGTAGTCAGCTGGAGGCGTGTATTAATGAAATTAAACAATGGATGTCCGCTAACTTTTTGCAACTCAACGCCAAGAAAACGGAAATGCTGATTATCAGTCTTGCTAGACACCGACATCTATTTAATAATACCACCTTAACATTCGACAATTAAACTATTACACAAGGCGACTCGGTAAAGAATTTGGGTATTATCTTCGACCCAACTCTTGAGTCAATCATTGTGTGTTACTAAAACGGCCTTCTTTCATCTACGTAATATCGCTAAAATTTGTTCCATTTAGCCACTAGCAACACAGATCTTTATTCATGCTTTCGTTACGTCTCGATTACTGTAACATATTTTCGGGCCTCCCTATGTCTAGCATTAAAAGATTACAGTTGGTACAAAATGCAGCTGCTAGACACATCTGCGGTCCCCTCCAAGGTTTCTTATTGTATCCCATTGGGTTGAGTTTTTTCTTGCCCTGATGTGGGATCTGAGCCGAGGATCTCGTTGTGGCTTGTGCAGCCCTTTGAGACACTCGTGACTTAGGGCTATATAAGTCAACTTTGATTGATTGATAATGAATAAAGTAATGAATGAATGGAGAACATTGTGTGAGAGTTGGTTAGTGTTGCGGTGCATGGTGTAAGAATGATAAATTAGTAACACATTAATTAATGGAAAACACTGTAAGTTGTGTAGTGTTGTTGCGGTTCATGGTGTAAGAATGATGACAAATAGTTAAAGTTAAAAAAGTTAAAGTACCAATGATTGTCACACACACACTAGGTGTGGTGAAATTTGTCCTCTGCATTTGACCCATCCCCTTGATCACCCCCTGGGAGGTGAGGGGAGCAACGGGCAGCAGCGTAGCCACGCCCGGGAATCATTTTTGGTGATTTAACCCCTAATTCCAACACATGTCTAGGCTACCATTGTGTTGTAACCACCACGCAATGATCCAGCCCTGTTCAAATGACATAGTGTCCTGATTGCCAGTAAAAGTTCAAAGTTAATGTACAAATGATTGTCACACACACACGAGGTGTGGTGAAATTTGTCCTCTGCATTTGACCCATCCCCTTGTTCACCCCCCCGGGAATCATTTTTTGGTGATTTAACCCCCAATTCCAACCCTTGATGCTGAGTGCCAAGCAGGGAGGTAATGGGTCCCATTTTTATAGTCTTTGGTATGACCCGGCCGGGGAACTCACAACCTACCGATCTCAGGGCGGACACTCTAACCACTAGGCCACTGAGTAGGTAATAAATAACATGAATGAATGAACGAACGAATGAAAGAATACATAACATTGTATGACGGGACAGCGGGAGAAGAAGACGGCAGAGAGGCGATGACGTCGTTAGCTGTCAGCGTGTTTATTGACAGCTCAGTATGTGAGTGCAGTGTGTGACTAGCTTAAAGAGATGTAGTGTGACTATGTGTAAGTATTATCTGAGCGTGGTCACCAGAGGGCGTTGAGTGTGCGTGTTGAGATCGAGGCGGAAGTCCAAAAGGGGAAAAACACAGGCTCGGACGTCAGAGGGCAGGTGGATGGTCGAGGACAGGAGCGAGGCGTCGTGGTCAGTGGGCAGGCGTGAGGTGGAAGTCCAGGAAGAAAAGAGGGAATCCAAAGGGGGTCCAGGTAGACGAGACACAGCTGGAGGACGAGGAAGGACGACGGGAAGCTGGAGGACGACACGAGAGACGGTGAACACAACGGGAAGGGAACACATGGAGAGAGAAGGCTGAAGACGTGTTGGCTTACTGTTCTGGGTACGAGAAGCTACGTTCTTAAGACACGCTGGCTTATGAAGGCTGGTCCCTCATCACGGGCAGGTGTGTTGATTGCAGATCTCTTGCGGAGGCACGCCCGTAGGAGACCAAGAGGACCAACTGTCAGTGGAGTTAGAAAATCCCCAAGACCCCAATGGTCCTAATCTTCTGAAGACTTGTTCTGAGGATACACACTAAATACCTATTCTTGAGGATGAAGAACCACCTACTGAAATCAGCCATAGCTTTGTGAAGGACATACTGGACGCACACGAAGAGTCAAAACACACAACCCAGCAACCAAAACTATAAATCAGAGCAACTTGTTGAAGGTTTGGAGGCCAAAGTAGAAGATGAGATGTCTGAGGAAGATGCGCAAGCTCATCCAGCTGATGGAGGACCATCAGCTTTTCTGGGATGAGACCAAAAGAGAACCTACAATTGAGTTATGTGAAAGAGGAGCTTGTAGTTGACCAAGACCATGAGGACACAAATCAAATACATGTTGACCTTGTAGTTGACCAAAACTGACACAAAATACATATACATACATGTTGACCAAAACCATGAGGACACAAAATGCATACATACGGACCTTTTAGTTGATCAAAACCATGAGGACACAAAATACATACATGTTGACCTTGTAGGTGACCAAAACCATGAGGACACAAAATACATACATGTTGACCTTGTAGTTGACCAAAACCATGAGGACACAAAATACATACATGTTGACCTTGTAGTTGACCAAAACCATGAGGACACAAAATACATACACATTGACCAAAACCATGACACAAAACACATACATACTGACCTTGTAGTTGACCAAAACCATGAGGACAAATTAAATACATTTTGACCTTGAAGTTGACCTGACCCCAAATAAAACCATGAGGACACAAAATACATAATGTTGACCTTGTAGTTGACCAAAACCATGAGGACACAAAATACATTCACGTTGACCAAAACCATGACACAAAATACATACATACTGACCTTGTAGTTGACCAAAACCATGAGGACAAATTAAATACATGTTCCCCTTGTAATTAACCTGACCCCAAATAAAACCATGAGGACACAAATTAAATACATATTGACCTTGTAGTTGACCTGACCCCAAATAAAACCATGAGGACACAAATTAAATACATGTTGACCTTGTAGTTGACCTGACCCCAAATAAAACCATGAGGACACAAATTAAATACATATTGACCTTGTAGTTGACCTGACCCCAAATAAAACCATGAGGACACAAATTAAATACATATTGACCTTGTAGTTGACCTGACCCCAAATAAAACCATGAGGACAAATTAAATACATGTTCACCTTGTAGTTGACCTGACCCCAAATAAAACCATGAGGACACAAATTAAATACATATTGACCTTGTAGTTGACCTGACCCCAAATAAAATGAGGACACAAATTAAATACATATTGACCTTGTAGTTGACCAAAACCATGAGGACACAAAATACATACGAGTTGACCAAAACACATACATACTGACCTTGTAGTTGACCAAAACCATGAGGACAAATTAAATACATGTTCACCTTGTAGTTGACCTGACCCCAAATAAAACCATGAGGACAAATTAAATACATGTTCACCTTGTAGTTGACCTGACCCCAAATAAAACCATGAGGACACAAATTAAATACATATTGACCTTGTAGTTGACCTGACCCCAAATAAAACCATGAGGACACAAATTAAATACATATTGACCTTGTAGTTGACCAAAACCATGAGGACACAAAATATATACAAGTTGACCAAAACACATACATACTGACCTTGTAGTTGACCAAAACCATGAGGACAAATTAAATACATGTTGACCTTGTAGTTGACCTGACCCTAAATAAAACCATGAGGACACAAATTAAATACATATTGACCTTGTAGTTGACCTGACCCCAAATAAAACCATGAGGACACAAAATACATACATGTTGACCTTGTAGTTGACCAAAACCATGAGGACACAAAATACATACAAGTTGACCAAAACACATACATACTGACCTTGTAGTTGACCAAAACCATGAGGACAAATTAAATACATGTTCACCTTGTAGTTGACCTGACCCCAAATAAAACTGAGGACACAAATTAAATACATGTTGACCTTGTAGTTGACCAAAACCATGAGGACACAAAATACATACAAGTTGACCAAAACACATACATACTGACCTTGTAGTTGACCAAAACCATGAGGACAAATTAAATACATGTTCACCTTGTAGTTGACCTGACCCTAAATAAAACCATGAGGACAAATTAAATACATGTTGACCTTGTAGTTGACCTGACCCAAAATAAAACCATGAGGACACAAATTAAATACATATTGACCTTGTAGTTGACCTGACCCCAAATAAAACCATGAGGACACAAAATACATACATGTTGACCTTGTAGTTGACCAAAACCATGAGGACACAAAATACATACAAGTTGACCAAAACACATACATACTGACCTTGTAGTTGACCTGACCCCAAATAAAACCATGAGGACACAAATTAAATACATATTGACCTTGTAGTTGACCAAAACCATGAGGACACAAAATACATACATGTTGACCAAAACACATACATACTGACCTTGTAGTTGACCAAAACCATGAGGACAAATTAAATACATGTTTACCTTGTAGTTGACCTGACCCCAAATAAAACCATGAGGACACATTAAATACATATTGACCTTGTAGTTGACCAAAACCATGAGGACACAAAATACATACAAGTTGACCAAAACACATACATACTGACCTTGTAGTTGACCAAAACCATGAGGACAAATTAAATACATGTTCACCTTGTAGTTGACCTGTCCCCAAATAAAACCATGAGGACACAAATTAAATACATGTTGACCTTGTAGTTGACCAAAACCATGAGGACACAAAATACATACAAGTTGACCAAAACACATACATACTGACCTTGTAGTTGACCAAAACCATGAGGACAAATTAAATACATGTTCACCTTGTAGTTGACCTGACCCTAAATAAAACCATGAGGACAAATTAAATACATGTTGACCTTGTAGTTGACCTGACCCCAAATAAAACCATGAGGACACAAATTAAATACATATTGACCTTGTAGTTGACCTGACCCCAAATAAAACCATGAGGACACAAAATACATACATGTTGACCAAAACCATGAGGACACAAAATACATACAACTTGACCAAAACACATACATACTGACCTTGTAGTTGACCAAAACCATGGAGGACAAATTAAATACATGTTCACCTTGTAGTTGACCTGACCCCAAATAAAACCACGAGGACACAAATTAAATACATATTGACCTTGTAGCTGACCAAAACCATGAGGACACAAAATACATACAAGTTGACCAAAACACATACATACTGACCTTGTAGTTGACCAAAACCATGAGGACAAATTAAATACATGTTCACCTTGTAGTTGATCTGACCCCAAATAAAACCATGAGGACACAAATTAAATACATATTGACCTTGTAGCTGACCAAAACCATGAGGACACAAAATACATACAAGTTGACCAAAACACATACATACTGACCTTGTAGTTGACCAAAACCATGAGGACAAATTAAATACATGTTCACCTTGTAGTTGACCTGACCCCAAATAAAACCATGAGGACACAAATTAAATACATATTGACCTTGTAGTTGACCAAAACCATGAGGACACAAAATACATACAAGTTGACCACAACATGACACAAAATACATACATACTGACCTTGTAGTTGACCAAAACCATGAGGACACAAAATACACACAAGTTGACCAAAACACATACATACTGACCTTGTAGTTGACCAAAACCATGAGGACACAAATTAAATACATATTGACCTTGTAGTTGACCTGACCCCAAATAAAACCATGAGGACACAAAATACATACATGTTAACCTTGTAGTTGACCAAAACCATGAGGACACAAAATACATACAAGTTGACCAAAACACATACATACTGACCTTGTAGTTGACCAAAACCATGAGGACAAATTAAATACATGTTCACCTTGTAGTTGACCTGACCCCAAATAAAACCATGAGGACACAAATTAAATACATGCTGCCCTTGTAGTTGACCTGACCCCAAATAAAACCATGAGGACACAAATTAAATACATGCTGCCCTTGTGGTTGACCTGACCCCAAATAAAACCATGAGGACACAAATTAAACATATTGACCTTGTAGTTGACCTGACCCCAAATAAAACCATGAGGACACAAATTAAATACATGTTGACCTTCTAGTTGACCTGACCCCAAATAAAACCACGAGGACACAAATTAAATACATGTTGCCCTTGTAGTTGACCTGACCCCAAATAAAACCATGGACACAAATTAAATACATGTTGCCCTTGTAGTTGACCTGACCCCAAATAAAACCATGAGGACACAAATTAAATACATGTTGACCTTGTAGTTGACCTGACCCCAAATAAAACCATGACACAAATTAAATACATATTAACCTGACCCCAAAAAAACCATGACACAAATTAAATACATGTTGACCTTGTAGTTTACCTGACCCCAAATAAAACCATGACACAAATTAAATACATATTGACCTGACCCCAAATAAAACCATGACACAAATGAAATACATATTAACCTGACCCCAAAAAAACCATGACACAAATTAAATACATGTTGACCTTGTAGTTGACCTGACCCCAAATTAAATACATATTGACCTTGTAGTTGACCTGACTCCAAATAAAACCAAGACACAAATTAAATACATGTTGACCTTGTAGTTGACCTGACCCCAAATAAAACCATGACACAAATTAAATACATATTGACCTGACCCCAAATAAAACCATGACACAAATTAAATACATGTTGCCCTTGAAGTTTACCTGACCCCAAATAAAACCATGAGGGCACATTAAATACATGCTGCCCTTGTGGTTGACCTGACCCCAAATAAAACCATGACGACACAAATTGAATACATGTTGCCCTTGTAGTTGACCTGACCCCAAATAAAACCATGAGGACACAGATTAAATACATGCTGACCTTGTAGTTGACCTGACCCCAAATAAAACCATGAGGACACAAATTAAATACATGTTGCCCTTGTAGTTGACCTGACCCCAAATAAAACCATGAGGACACAGATTAAATACACGACCTTGTAGTTGACCTGACCCCAAATAAAACCATGACACAAATTAAATACATGTTGACCTTGTAGTTGACCTGACCCCAAATAAAACCATGACACAAATTAAATACATGTTGACCTTGTAGTTGACCCGACCCCAAATTAAATACATATTAACCTGACCGCAAAAAAACCGTGACACAAATTAAATACATGTTGACCTTGTAGTTGACCTGACCCCAAATTAAATACATATTGACCTTGTAGTTGACCTGACTCCAAATAAAACCATGACACAAATTAAATACATGTTGACCTTGTAGTTGACCTGACCCCAAATAAAACCATGACACAAATTAAATACATGTTGACCTTGTAGTTGACCTGACCCCAAATAAAACCATGACACAAATTAAATACATATTGACCTTGTAGTTGACCTGACTCCATATAAAACCATGACACAAAATAAATACATGCTGCCCTTGTAGTTGACCTGACCCCAAATAAAACCATGAGGACACAAATTAAACAATTTGACCTTGTAGTTGACCTGACCCCAAATAAAACCATGAGGACACAAATTAAATACATGTTGACCTTCTAGTTGACCTGACCCCAAATAAAACCATGAGGACACAAATTAAATACATGCTGCCCTTGTAGTTGACCTGACCCCAAATAAAACCATGAGGACACAAATTAAACATATTGACCTTGTAGTTGACCTGACCCCAAATAAAACCATGAGGACACAAATTAAATACATGTTGACCTTCTAGTTGACCTGACCCCAAATAAAACCATGAGGACACAAATTAAATACATGTTGCCCTTGTAGTTGACCTGACCCCAAATAAAACCATGAGGAAACAGATTAAATACATGTTGACCTTCTAGTTGACCTGACCCCAAATAAAACCATGAGGACACAAATTAAACATATTCACCTTGTAGTTGACCTGACCCCAAATAAAACCATGAGGACACAAATTAAATACATGTTGACCTTCTAGTTGACCTGACCCCAAATAAAACCATGAGGACACAAATTAAGTACATGTTGCCCTAGTAGTTGGCCTGACCCCAAATAAAACCATGAGGACACAAATTAAATACATATTGACCTTGTAGTTGACCTGACCCCAAATAAAACCATGAGGACACAAATTAAATACATGCTGCCCTTGTGGTTGACCTGACCCCAAATAAAACCATGAGGAAACAGATTAAATACATGTTGCCCTTGTAGTTGACCTGACCCCAAATAAAACCACGAGGACACAAATTAAATACATGTTGCCCTTGTAGTTGACCTGACCCCAAATAAAACCATGGACACAAATTAAATACATGTTGCCCTTGTAGTTGACCTGACCCCAAATAAAACCATGAGGACACAAATTAAATACATGTTGCCCTTGTAGTTGACCTGACCCCAAATAAAACCATGGACACAAATTAAATACATGTTGCCCTTGTAGTTGACCTGACCCCAAATAAAACCATGAGGACACAAATTAAATACATGTTGACCTTGTAGTTTACCTGACCCCAAATAAAACCATGACACAAATTAAATACATGTTGACCTTGTAGTTTACCTGACCCCAAATAAAACCATGACACAAATTAAATACATATTGACCTGACCCCAAATAAAACCATGACACAAATTAAATACATAACCTGACCCCAAAAAAACCATGACACAAATTAAATACATAACTTGACCCCAAAAAAACCATGACACAAATTAAATACATGTTGACCTTGTAGTTGACCTGACCCCAGATAAAACCATGACACAAATTAAATACATGTTGACCTTGTAGTTGACCTGACCCCAGATAAAACCATGACACAAATTAAATACATATTGACCTGACCCCAAATAAAACCATGACACAAATTAAATACATGTTGACCTTGTAGTTGACCTGACCCCAAATTAAATACATATTGACCTTGTAGTTGACCTGACTCCAAATAAAACCAAGACACAAATTAAATACATGTTGACCTTGTAGTTGATCTGACCCCAAATAAAACCATGACACAAATTAAATACATATTGACCTGACCCCAAATAAAACCATGACACAAATTAAATACATGTTGCCCTTGTAGTTGACCTGACCCCAAATAAAACCATGAGGGCACATTAAATACATGCTGCCCTTGTGGTTGACCTGACCCCAAATAAAACCATGACGACACAAATTGAATACATGTTGCCCTTGTAGTAGACCTGACCCCAAATAAAACCATGAGGACACAGATTAAATACACGTTGACCTTGTAGTTGACCTGACCCCAAATAAAACCATGACACAAATAAAAACCATGACACAAATTAAATACATGTTGACCTTGTAGTTGACCTGACCCCAAATAAAACCATGACACAAATGAAATACATATTGACCTGACCCCAAATAAAACCATGACAAATTAAATACATGTTGCCCTTGTAGTTGACCTGACCCCAAATAAAACCATGACACAAATGAAATACATATTGACCTGACCCCCAAAAAACCATGACACAAATTAAATACATGTTGACCTTGTAGCTGACCTGACCCCAGATAAAACCATGACACAAATTAAATACATGTTGCCCTTGTAGTTGACCTGACCCCAAATAAAACCATGACACAAATTAAATACATATTGACCTGACCCCAAATAAAACCATGACACAAATTAAATACATGTTGACCTTGTAGTTGACCTGACCCCAAATTAAATACATATTGACCTTGTAGTTGACCTGACTCCATATAAAACCATGACACAAATTAAATACATGCTGCCCTTGTAGTTGACCTGACCCTAAATAAAACCATGAGGACACAAATTAAATACATGTTGACCTTCTAGTTGACCTGACCCCAAATAAAACCATGAGGACACAAATTAAATACATGTTGCCCTTGTAGTTGACCTGACCCCAAATAAAACCATGAGGACACAAATTAAATACATGTTGACCTTGTAGTTGACCTGACCCCAAATAAAACCATGACACAAATTAAATACATGTTGACCTTGTAGTTGACCTGACCCCAAATAAAACCATGACACAAATTAAATACATATTGACCTGACCCCAAATAAAACCATGGCACAAATGAAATACATATTAACCTGACCCCAAAAAAACCATGACAAATTAAATACATGTTGACCTTGTAGTTGACCTGACCCCAAATTAAATACATATTGACCTTGTAGTTGACCTGACTCCAAATAAAACCAAGACACAAATTAAATACATGTTGACCTTGTAGTTGACCTGACCCCAAATAAAACCATGACACAAATTAAATACATATTGACCTGACCCCAAATAAAACCATGACACAAATTAAATACATGTTGCCCTTGAAGTTTACCTGACCCCAAATAAAACCATGAGGGCACAATACATGCTGCCCTTGTGGTTGACCTGACCCCAAATAAAACCATGACGACACAAATTGAATACATGTTGCCCTTGTAGTTGACCTGACCCCAAATAAAACCATGAGAACACAAATTAAATACATGTTGCCCTTGTAGTTGACCTGACCCCAAATAAAACCATGAGGACACAGATTAAATACACGTTGACCTTGTAGTTGACCTGACCCCAAATAAAACCATGACACAAATTAAATACATGTTGACCTTGTAGTTGACCTGACCCCAAATAAAACCATGACACAAATTAAAATACATATTGACCTGACCCCAAATAAAACCATGACACAAATTAAATACATGTTGCCCTTGTAGTTGACCTGACCCCAAATAAAACCATAACACAAATTAAATACATATTGACCTGACCCCAAATAAAACCATGACACAAATTAAATACATGTTGCCCTTGTAGTTGACCTGACCCCAAATAAAACCATGACACAAATTAAATACATATTAACCTGACCCCAAAAAAACCATGACACAAATTAAATACATGTTGACCTGACTCCAAATAAAACCATGACACAAATTAAATGCATGTTGACCTGACCCCAAATAAAACCATGACACAAATTAAATACATGTTGACCTTGTAGTTGACCTGACCCCAAATTAAATACATATTGACCTTGTAGTTGACCTGACCCCAAATAAAACCATGACACAAATTAAATACATGTTGACCTTGTAGTTGACCTGACCCCAAATAAAACCATGACACAAATTAAATACAAGTTGACCTTGTAGTTGACCTGACCCCAAATAAAACCATGACAAATTAAGTACATGCTGACCTTGTAGTTGACCAGACCCCAAATAATACATGTTGACCTGACCCCAAATAAAACCATGACACAAATTAAATACATGTTGCCCTTGTAGTTGACCTGACCCCAAATAAAACCATGACACAAATTAAATACATATTAACCTGACCCCAAAAAAACCATGACACAAATTAAATACATGTTGACCTGACCCCAAATAAAACCATGACACAAATTAAATGCATGTTGACCTGACCCCAAATAAAACCATGACACAAATTAAATACATGTTGACCTTGTAGTTGACCTGACCCCAAATTAAATACATATTGACCTTGTAGTTGACCTGACCCCAAATAAAACCATGACACAAATTAAATACATGTTGACCTTGTAGTTGACCTGACCCCAAATAAAACCATGACACAAATTAAATACAAGTTGACCTTGTAGTTGACCTGACCCCAAATAAAACCATGACAAATTAAGTACATGCTGACCTTGTAGTTGACCAGACCCCAAATAATACATGTTGACCTGACCCCAAATAAAACCATGAGGACACAAATTAAATACATATTGACCTTGTAGTTGACCTGACCCCAAATAAAACCATGAGGACACAAATTAAATACATGTTGACCTGACCCCAAATAAAACCATGAGGACACAAATTAAATACATATTGACCTTGTAGTTTACCTGACCCCAAATAAAACCATGAGGACACAAATTAAATACATATTGACCTTGTAGTTGACCTGACCCAAATAAAACCATGAGGACACAAATTAAATACATGTTGACCTGACCCCAAATAAAACCATGAGGACACAAATTAAATACATGTTGACCTTGTAGTTGACCTGACCCCAAATAAAACCATGAGGACACAAATTAAATACATGTTGACCTTTTAGTTGACCTGACCAGACCCCAAATAAAACCCATCTATCCATTTTCTACCGCTTGTCCCTTTTGGGGCCGCAGCCTATCTCAGCTGCATTTGAGCAGAAGGCGGGGTACACCCTGGACAAGTCGCCACCTCATCACAGGGCCAACATTCACACTTGCATTCAAATTTAAATAGGGTTGTATTAAAAATGCTTGGAGTAGTTTCTTGTAATAAATAATATTGAGTTAAGTAAAACTGCAGTTGCATTAAATATTTTCTGTCAAAATTAAAATACCTCGATGAAGTGCTTTGACACACATGGTTTCCCAGACGATGTTGAGGGCCATTCGACACGTTGTAAATAACATGTCACTATCTTACACCTGTGCTAAAGTGGCTTTATCCCAAATAATGTATTCATGATTATTGAATGTTATTTTGTAAAAATCATTATAGATTTTTTTTCCCACTGTGGCAAAACTCAACAGCCAGAAGCAGGCCAGACTAACTTCCAATTACAAAATACTGGAAAAGGATAGAAATTTAGTTTGTCTCTTTTATCCGATTAAGCGAAGTAATAAGACAGATTAATCAATTATCAAATTAATAGTTAGTTGCAGCCCTACTTCCAATGGAGACAAAGTTACTGAATGCAGTAGAAGATGACGTTCAGATAAAGAAGAGACATCAGAGAAGCGATCGTCTGACAATTTAAACAAACTAACATCAAGCGATGAGGTGGAGACAGGCCTAGTTACACTGTTCCTTACACACACCCACCCACTTCCCTGTCCGTCCCGGGAGACACTCCCTCCCCCTATAGAGACAACACCCTAGCTCAGTGGTTCTCAACCTTTTTTCAGTGATGTACCCCCTGTGAATTTTTTTTTTTTTAATTCAAGTACCCCCTATTCAGAGCATCGCATTTTTGGTTGAAAAATAGAGATAAAGAAGTAAAATACAGCACTATGTCATCAGTTTCTGATTTATTAAATTGTATAACAGTGCAAAATATTGCTCATTTGTAGTGGTCTTTCTTCAACTATTTGGAAAAAAAGATAGGTTTTTATTTATATTTATAAAAGGATTTTTGAATTGTTGCTATTTTTAGAATATTTAAAAAAAATCTCACGTACCCCTTGGCATACCTTTAAGTACCCCCAGGGGTACGCATACCCCCATTTGAGAACCACTGCCTTAGCTAACAAACTTTCTGGGGGAACCACTGCATATTGACTTTGGAAATATTGACCAGACCCCAAACACATATTGACTTTGACCAAAGCCACACAACATTGACCTTGTAGATAAATGGGTTATACTTTTATAGTGCTTTAATAATAATGAATTTGATTTAGTATAGCGCTTTTCAAAGCACGCAAGACACTTTACAGGAGACAAAAATTAAAATATGAAACAGTTTAAAGTAATAATATAAAATACAGGAAATATAAAAGCAGTACATTGTAAAATACATAATACAGGACATTACAAGACACTAATCACTAATTAAAAGCAGATCTGAAAAGGTGTGTTTTGAGAAGGCTTTTAAAAGTGGGAAGGTCTGGGCAGTCACGGATGGGTTTGGGGAAGAGTGTTCCAGAGGGTGGGAGCAGCCCCAGGTCCGGGGCTTGGTTCTGAGTGGTGGGGAGAGGAGCGTAGGCTGCGTGAAGGGGTATGGCGGTGAAGCAGGTTGGTGAGGTGGCAGGGGATCTTGTTGTGGAGGGCTTTATGGGTGAGGAGGAGGATTTTAAAGTGGATCCGGTGCAGAACGGGAGGAGCCAGTGCTTTTCTACCTTCAAGGAACTCAAAGCGCTTTGACACCATTTCCACATTCACACTGATGGCGGGAGCTGCCATGCAAGGCCCGAACCGCGACCCATCAGGAGCAAGAGCAAGGGCGAAGTGTCTTGCTCAAGGACACAACGGACGGGAAGGCGGGGATCGAACCAGGTTGCTGGCACGGCCACTCAAGTCCCCAATATGACAAAAATCCAAACACTGACTTTGTAGAGGACAAAGACACAAATATTGAAATCTATAAAGCAGCAACACACACCACCACAATATAAACTGTCACACCCCGCCTCAGGTGAAGGTAATGTAACCATTGTAAACGGACTTCCAAACCAAGGATGGCAAAGCACGCAGTTGTAAACACTTTGCATTTATTTAAACCCCAAAGTGTCAAAAGGTCAACAACAACAACAACAACAAGAAGAAACCAAGCACCAACATCTCCGCAGATGCATGGAGACCTGAGCTCCTGGTCAGGTCAGAGACCTTTTTGTAAACACACCTTAAATAAACCATCACAAGTCTAGAAGTACTCACATAGTACTTCTAACACCCAGCTTTTGACAACCATAGTTGGGCCCAACTTGGGCCTCATCAGTGAGGGTATGTGTGTTCATCAAACTCTCAGCCCCACCTTGACTCTCTTAGCCAGCAGGTGAGAGCCATGGTGAGTGACAGCTTGTCATGTGTTTGTTAACTGCATGTTTGTCAGTGATTGAATGTGTGTTGTTTGCTCATGTTGTGTTGCCAACACATGTGGTGTCACAGCAAAGCAACACAAACACATCAGAAAGCAGCAAAAGCACACATTTGAAAGCAGCAAGATACACAATTGAATGAAAGCAGCCAAAAGCACACAATGGAAAGCAGCAGAATGCAAGTGGAAAAAGACAAAAGTATTACTCACTGCGAACAAAAACGGGTCCAGTCCGCCTCAGTGTCCAAAGAAGAATGATGAAGCACTGAAGGAGGGACTCAGGTGGAACTAAATAGCGCTAATTAAACCGGGAACAGCTGTGCTGACGGGAGATGGAGCAGAAAGTAAAGGTGGCGCAAATGACCAGAGACCAAACAGGAAACAGTGACAAAACAAGAGCACCGGGACAGGAAGTGATTTCAAACACAGGAAAATCCAAACATAACCAAACTGTCCGTAGCACTTCTGACACATGTCTACATATACATATATATTCATAGTGTGTATATATATATATATATATATATATATATATATATATATATATATATATATATATATATATATATATATATATATATATATATATATATATATATATATATATATATATATATATATATATATATATATATATATATATATATATATATACATAGTGTGTATATATATATATATATATATATATATATATATATATATATATATATATATATATATATATATATATATATATATATATATATATATATATATATATATATATACATAGTGTGTATATATATATATATATATATATATATATATATATATATATATATATATATATATATATATATATATATATATATATATAGATGTACTCATATACATATATATACATACTCTATATCAGGGGCGTCACTAGCTTTTAAGGACAGGGGGGGCTTAGCCCCCAGTAGATGCACAGGATGCAAACGAACGTAGCGCAAGAGCACAAAACTTCACAAACAGCTAATAAAGACTTAGAAATTAATCATTGTTAGTATTATTATTTCAGTGGGTTTATTTTCAATGTGTGTTCAGTACAACAACAAGCATGGGTTTGCACAGTGACATTTTGTTTACAGCATCAACAAGAAACAAATACTCGCATGATCCTGTATATATATATATATATATATATATATATATATATATATATATATATATATATATATATATATATACATAGTGTATATATATATAGATGTACTCATATACATATATACATACTTTATATATATATATATATGTACTCATATACATATATATACATACTTTATATATATATATATATATATATATATATATATATATATATATATATAGATGTACTCATATACATATATATACATACTGTATATATATATACATGTACTCATATACATATATATACATACTGTATATATATATACATGTACTCATATACATATATACTGTATATATATATATATATATATATATATATATATATATATATATATATATATATATATATATATATATATATATATATATATATATATAGATATAGATGGACCCCACATATTCAATAATAGCAAGATTATTTAATATGCCTGTAACAGTTCATAATAAGTAAATGGATGACATAACAAGTATATATATTAGAAATGTCCGATATTATTGGCCGATAAATGCTTTAAAATGTAATATCGGAAATTATCGGGTTTTTTTATTTTCGGTATCGGTTTTTTAAAATTTATTTTTATGTTTTTTTTATTAAACCAACATAAAAAAAACACAACACACACTTACAATTAGTGCACCAACCCAAAAAACCTCCCTCCCCCATTCACACTCATTCACACAAAAGGGTTGTTTCTTTCTGTTATTAATATTCTGGTTCCTACATTATATATCAATATATATCAATACAGTCTGCAGGGATACAGTCCGTAAGCACACATGATTGTGCGTGCTGCTGGTCCACTAATAGTACTAACCTTTAACAGTTAATTTGACTCATTTTCATTCATTACTAGCTTCTATGTAACTGTTTTTATATTGTTTTACTTTCTTTTTTATTCAAGAAAATGTTTTTAATAAATGTATCTTATTTTATTTTATTAATTTTTAAAAAAAGGACCTTATCTTCACCATACCTGGTTGTCCAAATTAGGCATAATAATGTGTTAATTCCACGACTGTTTATATCAGTATCGGTTGATATCGGTATCGGTAATTAAAGAGTTGGACAATATCGGAATATCGGATATCGGCAAAAAGCCATTATCGGACATCCCTAATATATATATATTTATTTTACCAGCTGAGCACAAGTTAATTGTGACTGGCAATTTATTATACATATACACATCGATAGAGCCCTATGGCCATTACACATTTAAGTACTACATTTGAATGTACTATAAGTAAATACTGTATATAGTACTGGGTAGTGCTTAATGTACATGTAGTACATTTAAATGTCCTACACATAAGTACATTTAAATATAGTACATTAATGTATATACTAAGGTGTACTATTTGTTAATGTACAATACTTAAGTGTAGTACATTTAAATGTAGTGAATATTAGTAAGTATATCCATAAAGGAATGTACACTTGCTGACAGGTTTTCATGCGGAAAAATTACACATAAAATATGAAACAAAGTTAAATTAAAGTTTGCTCTTATATACCACTTTTTATGTTTTTAATTTTTTTCAATCATATTTTTAAAATGTGCCGTGGGGCCGTTAAAAAAATGACCTGCGGGCCGCAAATGGCCCCCGGGCCGCACTTTGGACACCCCTGATCTAACATAATAGTGAGAGTCCAGTCCATAGTGGGGCCAGCAGGAGACCATCTTGAGCAGAGACGGGTCAGCAGCGCAGAGATGTCCCCAACCGATGCACAGGCGAGCGGTCCACCCCGGGTCCCGACTCTGGACAGCCAGCACTTCATCCATGGCCACCGGACCTGTGTCGTCGTCCCCCCCCCCCCCCCCCTCCCTCCACAAGGGAGAGGGGGGCAGAGGAGAAAAGAAAAGAAACGGCAGATCAACTGGTCTAAAAAGGGGGGTCTATTTAAAGGCTAGAGCAGGGGTGTCCAAAGTGCGGCCCGGGGGCCATTTGCGGCCCGCAGCTAATTGTTTACCGGCCCGCCACACATTCTGGAAATACTATTGTAAAAATAAAAAAGAACATTAAAAAAAGTGGAATGAGGTGAAATCTAACGAGAAAAAGTTGCAATGTTGACACAAAAGCTGCCATGCAGGCTGTTTTTTTCTTTTCTTTTGTCTTTCTTCATTTTTCTTTTTTTTGCCATTGCTCAAAAAAAAAAAAAATTATGACAAAAAATCCATGTTATAATGAATTATTTTCAGGGCTCCAATTACTTCAAATATTTCACTTTAAAATGTTTTATGTGGTAAATATTGCACATATTGTGTAGTAGCCATATAAAAACATCAAAGTTTTCTTTGACAAAAGCGCATAAAACAAACAAAATAATAGTTCCAGCTTAAAATGGACAGATATATCTGAAGTTGATCTCGTAACTTAAGTGTTGAAAGCAAAAGAAAAACCTAATAAAAATGTATCACTTTATGAGTGGGGCACCTTTTGGATCCCAAATATATTTAGTGATTTTTTTATTTATCTTTTCACTGTGATTACTCAAAAATATGAAAGAATTAAAATCAATGGTGTCCTGCATTATTGATCTTATTACTAAATACTGCATATTTCAGTTTTACTATAAAAAAAAAACAAGTTGTTTTTGACAGAAAAGCCATAAAACATTTTTTAAATTTGTATTACTTTATATCAGGGGTCACCAACGCGGTGCCCGCGGGCACCAGGTAGCCCGTAAGGACCAGATGAGTAGCCCGCTGGCCTGTTCTAAAAATAGCAGCACTTACCAGTGAGCTGCCTCTATTTTTTGAATTGTATTTATTTACTAGCAAGCTGGTCTCGCTTTGCCCGACATTTTTAATTCTAAGAGAGACAAAACTCAAATAGAATGTGAAAATCCAAGAAAATATTTTAAAGACTTGGTCTTCACTTGTTTAAATAAATTCATTATTGTTTTTTACTTTGCTTCTTATAACTTTCAGAAAGACAATTTTAGAGAAAAAATACAACCTTAAAAATGATTTTAGGATTTTTAAACACATATACCTTTTTACCTTTTAAATTCCTTCCTCTTCTTTCCTGACAATTTAAATCAATGTTCAAGTAAATTTATTTTTTTTATTGTAAAGAATAAATACATTTTAATTTAATTCTTCATTTTAGCTTCTGTTTTTTCGACGAAGAATATTTGTGAAATATTTCTTCAAACTTATTATGATTCAAATTCAAAAAAATTATTCTGGCAAGTCTAGAAAATCTGTAGAATCAAATTTAAATCTTATTTCAAGGTCTTTTGAATTTCTTTTAAAATTTTTGTTCTGGAAAATCTAGAAGAAATAATGATTTGTCTTTGTTAGAAATATAGCTTGGTCCAATTTGTTATATATTCTAACAAAGTGTAGATTGGATTTTAACCTATTTAAAACATGTCATCAAAATTCTAAAATTATTCTTAATCAGGAAAAATTACTAATGATGTTCCATAAATTATTTTTTAAAAGTTTTTCTCTTCTTTTTTTCGGTTGAATTTTGAATTTTAAAGAGTCGAAATTGAAGATAAACTATGCTTCAAAATTGAATTGTCATTTTTTTTCGTGTTTTCTTCTCTTTTAAACCGTTCAATTAAGTGTAAGTATCATTAATTATTAATAATAACATAGAGTTAAAGGTAAATTGAGCAAATTGGCTATTTCTGGCAATTTATTTAAGCGTGTATCAAACTGGTAGCCCTTCGCATTAATCAGTACCCAAGAAGTAGCTCTTGGTTTCAAAAAGGTTGGTGACCCCTGGTTTATATCAACTTGAAGTTGATATAGAGATTTACTGTAAGCGTTAAATAATTTAAAAAATAATAATAATCTGACTTATTTTTAAACATTTTAATGACTGAGACCCTTTATGGTCCCCGGGACCCCTAAAGGTAAAAAATATATATATATATATGTATATATATATATAATATATATTTTGTTATGGTTTGAAAATGAAAAATATCAAAATGGCCCCCACATGCTTTAATTTTTCCGTGCGCGGCCCTCAGTGGAAAAAGTTTGGACACCCCTGTTGTAGAGTATACAAAATGAGTTTCAAGATGAGACTTAAATCAAATAAATTGTAATAAAACAACATCAAGTATGTGTATCGACACATTTACAACAAATACAATACTGATACCTCCCTTATTTGATGACGTCACTCGGAGCGCATGACGTACATACGTGACACACGCACACTCTGCAGTCTCAGAGGGATCCCTTGTCCTTTTACGCGCACGTAAGAGTCACGTGATTAAAGTTTTTGGTATAAAGCAAGACGCGGAGGGAGGACGAGCAACGCGTCGCAGACATGATGGAGAAGTCTTTAAGCTTTGCTGTGGTGGTCGTGGGAGCGTCCTTGCTCCTCTCCTGTCAGTCCACGCAGGCTTGGTACAAGCAGTCCACCGGACCCACCTACTACTCCGTGGGGCGCGCCTCCGGTCTGCTCTCCGGCATCAGGAGGTCGCCTTACGTGCGCAGGTCCGAGTCCCAAGACACGTCGATGGACGGCGAGGACACAAGCAGACAAATCTCCTTGCTCAAACGGATGGTGAGTTTTATTCACGTCAGCATTTTTTCATTCATATTTTGTCCAATACGTCAAGTCCGTGCGTAAAAACGCACGCGTAAAATGCGTTTGAGTTAAAAAAACAACAACAAGATCATGGAAGTCAGCGGGAATCATTTCAAAAAACTTTATTTCCACGATCAAAATATGTCAAACATCGCATGTCCGTGCGTAAAAGCCTGTGCGTAAAATGCGCAGCGCTCATCTTTGAGTTTAAAAAAAAAAAGAAGTTTGTAAATAAAAAATTAAAAAAATATTTAAGTCAGAGGGAATCATTCCAAAAACTTTATTTCCACGATCAAAATATGTCAAACATCGCGTGTCCGTGCGTAAAATCTTAGAGTTAAAAAAAAAAAAAAGTTTGTAAATAAAAAATAAAAAAAATATTTAAATCCGCGGGAATCATTTCTAAAACTTTATTTCCATGATCAAAATACGTCAAACATCGCATGTCCGTGCGTAAAATGCGCAGCGCTCATCTTTGAGTAAAAAAAAAAAAAAAAAAAGTTTGTAAATGAAAAAAAACAAAACATTTAAGTCAGCGGGAATCATTTCAAAAAACTTTATTTCCACGATCAAAATACGTCAAACATCGCATGTCTGTGCGTAAAAGCCTGTGCGTAAAATACGCAGCGCTCATCTTTGAGTTAAAAAAAAAAAAAGTTTGTAAATAAAAAAATAAAAAGAACATTTAAGTGAGCGGGAGTCATTTCTAAAACTTTATTTCCATGATCAAAATACGTCAAACATCGCATGTCCGTCTTTGAGTAAAAAAAAA
Organism: Entelurus aequoreus; assembly: GCF_033978785.1. Lineage (NCBI taxonomy): Eukaryota > Metazoa > Chordata > Actinopteri > Syngnathiformes > Syngnathidae > Entelurus > Entelurus aequoreus. Next base: position 9,846,836 of record NC_084752.1, read on the forward strand.
AAAAAAAAAAGTTTGTAAATTAAAAAAAAAAAACATTTAAGTGAGCGGGAATCATTTCAAAAAACTTTATTTACACGATCAAAATACGTCAAACATTGCATGTCCGTGCGTAAAAATACGCAGCGCTCATCTTTGAGTTAAAAAAAAAAAAGTTTGTAAATAAAAATTAAAAAAAAGAACATTTAAGTGAGCGGGAGTCATTTCTAAAACTTTATTTCCATGATCAAAATACGTCAAACATCGCACGTCCGTGCGTAAAAGCCTGTGCGTAAAAATGTTGAATCCATCAACCCAAGCAGGAATGCTAATGTTGTTGTCACTGCTTTCTGTGAATGATTGAAGGCTATCTGCGTGAAGGACATCTCTCCGAACCTGAAGAGCTGCGAGCTTCTGCAGGACGGAACCGGAACCTTCCAGTGCAAGGCAGACGTCTTCCTGACCTTGGACTCACTGGACTGTTTGTCCACTTGAGTCCAACTGCAGCTTTGTAGACTCTTGGATGTTTTCTTATTGATATCATTCCTTTCATTATTATGTTAATTATCATTATTATTATTGTCAATTGTTTTCGTCTAAAGATGACGTCACAGACACTTTGCTGAACTGTACTCGAACCTGCCTTTCCTTCCTGTAAATGATTATTATTTTTATCCATTGAAACATTTGATGTGTGAATATGTTTTTAAATATTCAACTGCATGATTCCTGCCTCTCATAAGATGCCTGTCAATAAATTAATTATCTTTGAAAAGTTCATACATCCATCATTGAATTCAAAATGTTCAACTCTCACGTATTTATGTTAATTCATCATTTCACTAAGCATTGCTTACAGCTAATAAAAAAAAACCACACATTCATCAAATATAAAATAACCAACAAGGTAAATACTGTAAATGATCAATTTACATGCTAATCAAAAAACTTGAATTGTTGCATTTGTACTTTAGCTCCTGAAATCATCAATTGTTGCCCTTTTATTTGGTATAAACTTTAAGGACATCCTAAACTAATTGAAACAGAAATATACAAAATATAAAACACAATCTTTACTTTTACTTCCAGTGCTGCTGCAAAAAAGTCATAAATCACATTTAAATATTTTTTTGTGATGAATGATAGAGAATAATAATCCTATTCAACGACTATCATAAACACATCATTACAAAAATACATGTTATTTTATTATCACTAATTGTTCATCATTGTGAATAAATTGCATGTATGATGATGCTTCTTGGGTCATATATACATACACATATGTATTTATATATATACATACACATATGTATTTATATATATACATACACATATGTATTTATATATATACATACACATATGTATTTATATATATGTACATACACATATGTATTTATATATATACATACACATATATATACACACATAATATGTATATATACATATATATATAATATACATGTATATGTATGTATATATAGTGTGTATATATACATACATACATATATGTATATACATACACATATATATCCACACATAATATGTATATATATAATGTACATGTTTATGTATATTTATATAGTGTGTATATATATATACATACATATATGTATATATATACACTATATCAATCGGTCCCCCGCACAAGAAAAAAAATAATTTTGAAACATTTTTATTAAATCAACATAAAAAACACAATATATACATTATATATCAATATAGATCAATACAGTCCGCAGGGATACAGTCTGTAAGCACACATGAATGTATTTCTTTATGAAAAAAAAATATATATATATATATTTTTTTAATTTCACCCCTTTCTCAACCAGCTATTGCAAGGAATTTAGGGATTTCACCATCTACGGTCCGTAATATCATCAAAGGGTTCAGAGAATCTGGAGAAATCACTGCACGTAAGCAGCTAAGCCCGTGACCTTCGATCCCTCAGGCTGTACTGCATCAACAAGCGACATCAGTGTGTAAAGGATATCACCACATGGGCTTAGGAACACTTCAGAAACCCACTGTCAGTAACTACAGTTGGTTGCCACATCTGTAAGTGCAAGTTAAAACTCTCCTATGCAAGGCGAAAACTGTTTATCAACAACACCCAGAAACACAGTCGGCTTCGCTGGGCCTGAGCTCATCTAAGATGGACTGATACAAAGTGGAAAAGTGTTCTGTGGTCTGACGAGTCCACATTTTAAATTGTTTTTGGAAACTGTGGACGTGGTGTCCTCCGGACCAAAGAGGAAAAGAACCATCCGGATTGTTATAGGCGCAAAGTTGAAAAGCCAGTATATTTCAAAATGTTTGGACTAAAAAAGGCCTCTCTGGACCCCCACCTGCGGGAGTAAACATAAGGGCCTGGCGGTCTAGGGCTGGTGCAAAGGCGACCTGCTCTTTGCCAGCAAAATCCAGTTCTTGGGTCATGTGTGAGAGGTTGAGACATTCCGCCCACAGTTTAGGCTAAGTTCCTGGAAATTGAGGAAATTCGGGAAAAGAGGGATTTGTTTGAAAATGATTAAGAGCATTATAGTTAGGGATGTCCGATAAGATCGGACTGCTGATATTATCGGCCGATAAATGCTTTAAAATGTAATATTGGAAATGATCAGTATCGGTTTCAAAATTATCTGTATCGGTTTCAAAAAGTAAAATGTATGACTTTTTAAAACGAGCGCCAATAAAACTTAAAAGGCACTGCCTTTGCGTGCCGGCCCAGTCAAATAATATCTACGGCTTTTAACACACACAAGTGAATGCAAAGCATACGTGGTCAACAGCCATACAGGTCACACTGAGGGTGGACGTATAAACAACTTAAACACTGTTACAAATATGCGCCACACTGTGAAATCCACACCAAACAAGAATGACAAACACATTTCGGGAGAACATCCGCACCGTAACACAACATAAACACAACAGAACAAATACCCAGAACCCCTTGTAGCACTAAATCTTCCGGGACGCTACAATATACACCCCCCGCTACCCCACTCCAACACCGCCCACCTCAACCTCCTCATGTTCTCTCAGGGAGAGCATGTCACAAATTCCAAGCTGCTGTTTTGAGGCATGTTACAAAAAATAATGCACTTTGTGACTTCAATAATAAACATGGCAGTGCCATGTTGGCATTTATCCCCATAACTTGAGTTGATTTATTTTGGAAAACCTTGTTACATTGTTTAATGCATCCAGCGGGGGGCATCACAACAAAATGAGGCATATTAATGTGTTAATTCCACGACGGTTGATATCGGAATCGGTAATTAAGAGTTGGACAATATCGGAATATCGGCAAAAAAGCCATTATCGGACATCTTTAATTATAGTCCTGAGTGAGCTGAATTGGTTGGTGTTGGGAATTGTTTAAATCGGTCAAGAAATGTTGAAGTAGAAACACAAGCACACCTGTGCAGTGAAAACCATTTCAAGTGACTACCTATTGAAGCTCATGGAGAGAATGCCAAGAGTGTGCAAAGCAGTAATCAGAGCCAAAGGGTGGCTATTTTGAAGAAACTAGAATATAAAACATGTTTTCAGTTCAACTCCACGTGTTCATTCATAGTTTTGATGCCTTCAGTGACAATCTACAATGTAAATAGTCATGAAAACAAAGAAAACACATTGAATGAGAAGGTGTGTCCTAACTTTTGGCCTGCACTGTATGCACACTGTATGAACATACATCAAATCTACAAGAAAGAGAAGAAACAATAATGTGAGAGTTCAACATGTTCATCACCAGTCAAACGTTTCCTCTCAACGGACAAGAGAAAATCAATTGGAAAGATCAGCAAGCAAAGAAAATGTCGCTGACTTCCACTTGTTGTGTCTTTTAATGAACTTACGAACAATAAAGGCAATGAATCAACTTCCAAAAAGTCACTTTATTGTCTGCATACGTGTGCAACATGACACAAATCCATACTTGTCTCACGACCAGCAGGAGGTGATGATTGCGGATAAATGAAGTGATCAATCACTGATGGGCTCCACACACACACACACACACACACACACACACACACACACACACACACACACACACACACACACACACACACACACACACACACACACACACACACACACACACACACACACACACACACACACACACACATCGAAGTGTTCCTGCTGCTCAAATCAACTGCTGCTATGACGTTACAGCTAAATGCCAATTAAAACTAAGTCCAAGTGATCTTCCTCATCAACAACACCTTTGATCAAAAACAACAGGCAAAGTTGACAAATAAGACCTGCAGTGTCGTTGCAGCGCTTACACTTTTACTCTTATAATGAGCCTGCTAGTCACACACACACGCACACACACATTTTACATTGTCCATAGTAGGGTTTGATTGATTGATTGAGACTTTTATTAGTAGGTTGCACAGTGAAGTACATATTCCGTACAATTGACCACTAAATGGTAACACCCGAATAAGTTTTTCAACTTGTTTAAGTCGGGGTCCACTTAAATTGATTCATGATACAGATATATACTATCATATATACTATCATCATAATACAGTCATCACATAAGATAATCACAATGAATTATTTACATTATTTACAATATTTACAATCTATATACTATCATCATACGGTTGTACGGTATGCTGGTACTAGTATAGTACCGCAATACTAATTAATCATATTCGGTACTATACTGCCTCTAAAGTATAGAGGCAGTATATACGAGCATGTTCGGCAGCGCACAATCACGGAGTACTTACAAGCAGACACCAGTGTGTAGACAGAAAAGGGAGAACGAACGCATTTTGGTTTAAAAACTAAAGATAAAGGTGACGTTATACCACTGCTTTAAGCTTTAAACACGCTTCACTACACACCGTAGCTCACCGGCGTCACAATGTAAACAAACGCCATTGGTGGATTGTTGCGTCAGACCAGTTCTTCCTCCCAGGGAATCTAAGTTACTGGTCAAGCCCAAGTTCTTTCGATGACATATATGCTGAGTAAGAAGGACCATCAAGACAGAATAGGAATATTTTCAAGTTTTACTAAAGCTTTAGGACTGTGGTTCTTAACCTTGTTGGAGGTGCCGAACCTCACCAGTTTCATATGCGCATTCACCGAACCTGTCTTTAGTGAAAAATTAAAAAAAAATTTTTTTTCAAATTCAAGACAAAGATATATGTTTTTGGTAACACTTTAGTATGGGGAACATATTCTAAGTAATAA
>NC_084752.1:10554537-10642037 GCF_033978785.1 Entelurus aequoreus
TTTGTTTGATTGCTTTGCTTAATCCATACCATAATTTAATCCCACATACAGATATACTGAAGGTCTTAAGTGTTGTACATGCATACAAATATTTTAAATTACATTTTTCTCTAAGATTTCTCCTCTTTTTTTGAGAAGAACTGTTGTATATTTTTGGGTAGCTGGTTATAGTTTGCTTTGTGTATAATTTTAGCTGTTTGCAAATTCACTACGTTGTGGAATTTCCTCTTTGTCAGCACAGCGAAGGTCTCACGCATCATTGTGCACTGAGAGAGCTAAAAAAAGATCCACTCTTAAGCGGTGTAATACCACAAATTATAGGTAACAGCTGCTCTGCCTCCATTTCCTCATTTCAACAAGGACTTTGCACCTGGCCTGCACTGTGTTTGCCCCCGTCAGCTGTGTGGTATGCGTGTCTGAAGGACTCTAATTTAATTAGGAATTGCCAACGCAAACCTGCTTGACATCTAATTTTCCGATGATAGGGGGCGTTTTTTACACTCTGTGCTGCACGTTTGCAGTAGTCCGACTGGATCCAGCAAACGTGACCTATTTGCTCTAATGTGTCTGAGATGTGCTGTTAGTGCTCATATATTTAAATGGAAAGATGCAATAAGTATGAAGTTGGTCAAATTAATGAATTTTCCTCTAATTATGGTCATATTGTCAAAGCCTGTCATCTGCTTTACTGTATGTCATCAGTCATTTACAGTGCTTCAACGCACAGGTCTTGATTTACAGGTTTTCCAATGCGCACACACACACACACACACACACACACACACACACACACACACACACACACACACACACACACACATTCTTGTATTTGTTACCTTCTCGAGGCCTCCGAAAAAAGCCTAGGACCACCCTTTCTGCATCTATCAAGATGTGTATTTACAACATTAATAATATATACATACTATGCCAATATAAAAAAAAGCTTGTTTTGAAAATGTGTTGGAATTTCACAAGAAAAAGATCACAATTTCACAGGAAAAACTTGGAATTTTGGCAGTATTATATAATGAAGGTCGTCATTTTACTCCAAATTTTACAAGAAAAACTGAACATTTGCGCAATGTTATGATAACAGTTGGAATTTTACTCAGTGACAGTCGCGATTTTACGAGAAAAGCTTAAAATGTTGGCGTTTTTGTGAAAGGAGTCGTAACTTTACTCGACAAGTCACCATTTTTTAAGAAAACTTTACAATTTTGGCAATATTATAATAATAATAATCGGGATTTCACTTGGCAAAATTATGAGGTGGCGACTTGTCCAGGGTGTACATTCTGCCCGAATGTAGCTGGGATAGGCTCCAGCACCCCCCGGCGATCCCGAAAGGGACAAGCAGTAGAAAATGGATGGATGGAATATTATGACAAATGACATAATTTTACTGTAGAAGCTTCCTGTTAATGGCCACTATAGTCTTAGTACCGTAGTGTATTTGTTCATCCTATGGTCACATATGGGACGCGGGTTGTCTTCCGTCGTAAAATCAGCTGTCCGGGGATGAATAGGGAAGTCCTTCTTTAGCTGTCGTCTTGTTTTATCATATATTGCTGACTTTGCACCTGTCAGTGTTTACTTTTGTATGCACATTAAACAACCAAAAATCCTGACTTTGGAGCAATGTTCACGGACTCCAGTATTTGGCTCTCTATTAGATGCAATGGTTTGAACTCGTTCACCGGTCCTCATGTGGAAGGGACTTTTCCTTGTTGATGTCTCAAGAAGGGTAGAAATACAAGAAGACACACAAACACACACACACACACGTGAATGAATACAAGCACTGGGTGTGGAAACACGCTGCATTTATACTGCTGGTTCTGCCTCTACCAGTCTGACTGTCTCTCTTGTCACGTTTCAGTGGGACTCCCGGTGGGACTTTGTCGCCCAGGATCAGCGCCACCTGTGAGCCACCCTTAGCGCTTACTCACACCACCCCACACTCAGGATGGCGGGAGAAAGTGTGCCAGAAGGTCTGGACCTGAAGGAGAAGGGCGAGGAAGAACTGTGGGAACTCATTAATGACAACCGCCATCGGATCTCCTTGGGAGTACGGCCGTGCATTGTGATCCCGTACCTCAGACAAGCCAGGGTCCTCACCGAGATGGACGAGGATGAGATTTTGTCCTCCCACAACCTTACCAACCGCTCCATGAGAACAAGTAGGCTTTTTTTTTTTTTTCTCTTTAAAAAAAGTCAATCTATTGTTATAAGTCATTTCCAGTTTTAATTCCTTAAACACATTTTGCACAAAGTGCCAGAGGAAAATCCCAATTCACTCATAAAATATTATGAGAGCACATTAAAAAGAGAAACAGTTGAATTTTTGACGACAGGACGCCTGGTGGGCTAGTGCAGGTCTATTCGACTGGTGGCACGGGGGCCAAACCCAGCCGGGAAAAGACACCATAACGGCCCCCAAGTTCCTTTCAAAACTTACGAGGCAAACATTTTTGCAGCGAATTCCTAAACACAGTGCTTCGTTGTATAGAGGAACCAGAATGACTGTAGACCAGTGGTCCCCAACCACTGGTACCGGGCCGCACAAGAAATACATTTAAAAAAATAATACATTTTTTATTTTTATTTTTTATTTTTATTTTTATTAAATAAACATAAAAAACACAATATATAGAATATATATCAATATAAATCAATACAGTCTGCAGGGATACAGTCCGTAAGCACACATGATTGTATTTCTTTACGAAAAAAATAAATAAATAAATAAAACCCCACCGGTCCGTGGGACAACATTATCAAGCTACAAAAAGGTTGGGGACCACTGCTGTAGACCACATGTGTCAAACTCAAGGCCCGTGGGCCAGATGTGGCCCGCCACTTCATTTTATTTGCCAAACTTTCCTTTTCTCTAAACTAAAACTGGGGAAATGCGTAGAGTGTTCTGGGCTTCACTGAAGACATGATTTTATTTCACAATTCCTTGAGAGAGAAAAAAGGCCTGGTTAAGCGTGTCTTTGTGTGCTGTATATACTGACATGACATATAATCATGTCATGTGTGCATTCCTTGGGTGAAGCCAGGTTTACAGCTATGTTCTTATTATGCTGTGTGTTACTTATGTATGTTATGTTGCAGCTATTTAAAATAGTTGTGTCAATTTGTTCTGGCCCAAAATAAATTGGCGCTTTGAAACATATCTTTGTCTTTGTGTGTTGTATGTAGACCACATTGTTTGTGTGTTGTATGTAGACCACATTGCTAAGCAGAGTTCAGTGATGTAAATGCATGTCAAGTTGATCAACAGATTGTATTATTCTCCAGTGCAATAACAATACTGAAATGAAGGCTAAAAGGGCATTAATGGGAGCCTTAAAGATTTTTTTTTATTTAAACGCTAATAGCAGATCCATTCTATGTGTCATACTTGATCATTTCGCGATATTGCCATATTTTTGCCGAAAGGATTTAGTAAAGAAAATCTACGATAAAGTTCGCAACTTTTGCTCGCTGATAAAAAAAAGCCTTGCCTGTACCGGAAGTAGCGTGACGTCAAAGGAGCTAGTATTCCTCACAATTTTCCTTTGTTTACAATGGAGCGAGAGAGATTCGGAGCGACAAAGCGACGATTACCCCATTCATTTGAGGGAAAATGAAAGATTCGTAGATGAGGAACGTTACAGTGAAGGACTAGAGAGACAGTGATGGATGTATCTTTTTTCACTCTGACCGTAACTTAGGTACAAGCTGGCTCATTGGATTCCACACTCTCTCCTTTTTCTATTGTGGATCACGGATTTGTATTATAAACCACCTCGGATACTATATCCTCTTGAAAATGAGAGTCGAGCACGCGAAATGGACATTTAAAGTGACTTTTATCTCCACGACAATACATCGGTGACACACTTAGCTACTGAGCTAACGTGATAGCATCGTTCTCAAATGAAGATAGAAACAAAAGAAATAAACCCCTGACTGGAAGGATAGACAGAAGACCAACAATACTATTAAACCATGTACATGTAACTACACGGTTAATAACTCTCAGCCTGGTAAGGCTTAACAATGCTGTTGCTAACGACGCTAAGGCTAATTTAGCAACTTAGCAACCGGACCTCACAGAACTATGCTAAAAACATTAGCGCCCCACCTACGCCAGCCAGCCCTCATCTTCCCATCAACAGCCGTGCTCACCTGCGTTCCAGCGATCGACGGCGCGACGAAGGACTTCATCCGTGGGTTTGGCGGCAAGCATCGGCTAGGCGTCTGCTAGTCCTTGTTGTGTTGCTGTAAGTATTGTACTTAGCCGCTAATAAACCGATCGATCCCACCTACAACTTTCTTCTTTGCAGCCTCCATTGTTCATTAAACAAATTGCAAAAGATTCACCAACGCAGATGTCCAGAATACTGTGGAATTTTGTCGAAGAAAACAAGAGGTTTTTGTATCCGGTCCGATGTGGTCCAACCACTTCCGTGGATTTTGTGACGTCACGCGCATAAATCATATCCAAAGGAGTTTTTCAACCGCAAGTGTGGCGGGAAATTTAAAATGTCACTTTATAAGTTAACCCGGCCGTATTGGCATGTGTTGCAATGTTAAGATTTCATCATTGATATATAAACTATCAGACTGCGTGGTCGGTAGTAGTGGCTTTCAGTAGGCCTTTAAAAAAAAAAAAGTAACTAAATAGTTACTTTTCACAGTAACGCATTACTTTTTGGTGTAAGTAACTGAGTTAGTAACTGAGTTACTTTTGAAATAAAGTAACTAGTAACTGTAACTAGTTACTGGTTTTCAGTAACTAACCCAACACTGGCAGTCAGTAGTCATTTGTTCAACTTTTTTAGTGAAACTAGTGGTGTTCCTCAAGGTTCCATCTTAAGTCCTCTCTTTTTCATCATTTGGTCTATTCAACTTGTTGAGGTAAAAAACAACTTTTGCAGCAGATTCTTAAAAATGCAAGGGTGCTGTCATAGAAATGATCTTTAACTATCTTTTTTGCAAAAGGTCCTTAAAAACAGCAGAGTGCACAAGTAACTCTGAAAAAGCAAAGAGACCAACTTCGAATGTCTACTGTAGAGCAGTGGTCCCCAACCACCGGTCCGTGGACCGATTGGTACCGGGCCGCACAAGATATTAATTTATTTTTTCTTTTTTTTAATTTTATTTTTTTTAATTAAATCAACATAAAAAACACTATATATACATTATATATCAATATAGATCAATACAGTCTGCAGGGAAACAGTCCGTAAGCACACATGATTGTATTTCTTTATGACAACATAAATAAAAAAATAAAATAAAATACCATACCCCCCCTCCCTGGTCCGTGGGACAACTTTTCAAGCGTTGACCGGTCCGTAGCTACAATAAGGTTGGGGACCACTGCTGTAGAGGACGCAGATTCTCCAAAATATACAAAATAAGACTAATAGTGAAGGGACACATCTGGCCCCCCCAGTCTTCAGCTTTCTCGAAATGTGGCCCCCAAAACAATTTAGTTGAACATCCCTGCTCTCGCGGTTACATTTAGCATGTTCTCTGCGGAGTTTGAATGTTGTCATGTGCATGTGTGGCTTTTTTTACTTCAGCTTCCTGCCAAAATGTGCATGTCAGGCTAATTGTTTGTGGAACAGTGTCAAACACATTTTCCTTGAGGGCCACGTCGCACTTTCTCTCGATGAGCTTTTTTTCACTTCACAGGTGTGCCTTATCAGGGTTGATTAATAATAATAACAATAATACATTTTATTTATAAGGCGCCTTTCTGGGCACTCAAGGACACCGTACAAAATCACAACAATAAAAATCAAGTTGGATAAAAAACAACAACAACAAAGAGAAAAGAAAAGATGATTGCAATGAATAAGCAGTCAGGAATAGGTGTGTTTTCGGTCTTGATTTGAAGAGGGATATTAGTGGACTTTCTTGCTTTATCAATGGGTTTGGGACCATCGGTTGTGATGTGATTAAGAAGGTGTGTCCAAACGTTTGGCCTGTACTGTATGAACATATCTACAAACCCCAAAACCAGTGAAGTTGACAAGTTGTGTAAATGGTAAATAAAAACAGAATACAATGATTTGCAAATCCTTTTCAGCTTATATTCAATTGAATAGACTGCAAAGACAAGATATTTAACGTTCGAACTGGAAAACTATATTTTTTGCAAATATTAGCTCATTTGGAATTTGATGCCTGCAACGTGTTTCAAAAAAGCTGGCACAAAGTGGCAAAAAAGACTGAGAAAGTTGAGGAATGCTCATCAAACACTTATTTGGAACGTCCCACAGGTGAACAGGCTAATTGGGAACAGGTGGGTGCCATGATTGGGTATAAAAGCAGCTTCCGTGAAATGCTCAGTCATTCACAAACAAGGATGTGAACAATTTGCTCACCCATTTGTGAACAAATGCGTGAGCAAATTGTTTAAGAACAACATTTCTCAACCAGCTATTGCAAGGAATTTAGGGATTTCACCATCTACGGTCCGTAATATCATCAAAAGGTTCAGAGAATCTGGAGAAATCACTGCACGTAAGCAACAAGGGTCTGAGGGTCCAGCCTTTGACTGATATTTATTACTCTTCCCCCCTTTCCCAATATCACCTTTTTCCCACCTTTTTTAAGGAGCTCCGTAAGTGGCTGATCTGTTGGCGGTCCCGTCTTGTCTCCCTGTAACGTATGTCTGCTCTTAGTGGGACTGTGCCGAAAATGTAATTTCAGTTCTTATGTGTCTTGTACATGTTAAAGAATGGACAATAATAAAGCATCCTGATCCTGATCCTGATCCCCATTTTGAAAATAATGTTGTTCATGTATTCATGAACAACATTATTTTCAAAATCATTAGAAGAAGAAGGAAAAAGCTGCCTGTGCTTTTAGCTCAGTAGTAGTACTCTGGCCTTTCAAACTGAGTTTGCGCCCCACTCGGAGCAGTAGGAAAAAACAACGCAGCTCAGAGAAAGAGAAAGTACAAAATTGCTCAACGAAGCTGAGCTGCTTGGGATTGACATCCATGAACACCAATTGTTGCATTTTTGCCGTCAAATTCGGGGGCCCCTGATTGGATGGGATCCCTGGGCTTCAGCCCAGGTAAGTCGATGCATTAAGGCAGCCTTGATGATATGGGAGGCTTTAGGCTGCACACAAGAGAGCAGAGCGTAGAGGGGAGAATGCCCATATAGGTACGTCCATCAAACTGTGACATCACTGCTAAAAAAAAGACAGTGTTCAGAGACAAGCTCACATCCAAATGCATGAACCTTATGAATTGATTATTTGGCATTGTTTAAAGGCCTACTGAAATGAAATGTTTTTATTGAAACGGGGATAGCAGATCTATTCTATGTGTCATACTTGATCATTTCGCGATATTGCCATGTTTTTGCTGAAAGGATTTAGTATAGAACAACGACGATAAAGATCGCAACTTTTGGTATCTGATAAAAAAAGGCTTGCCCCTACCGGAAGTAGCGTGACGTAGTCAATTGAACATATACGCAAAGTTCCCTATTGTTTACAATGATGGCCGCATGAAGTGAGAGAGATTCGGACCGAGAAAGCGACAATTTCCCCATTAATTTGAGCGAGGATGAAGAAAGATTTGTGGATGAGGAAAGTGAGAGTGAAGGACTAGAGGGCAGTGGAAGCAATTCAGATAGGGAAGATGCTGTGAGAGCCGGGGGTGACCTGATATTCAGCTGGAAATGACTAAAACAGTAAATAAACACGAGACATATATATACTCTATTAGCCACAACACAACCAGGCTTATATTTAATATGCCACAAATTAATCCCACATAAAAACACCTAGGTGTTTGTTATGCTAGCTCCTAGCTACTAGCTACTAGCTCGAGCGGGTTATATGGACGGGATCCCGTATATATAACCCGCCAATACAATTCAAACACCTGCACAACACACACACTCACTCAGCCCAAAGAACCGTTTACCTAACCCAAGGTTCATAAAGCTTATATATTTAACCAAAGTTACGTACATGACACGCACGTACGGGCAAGCAATCAAATTTTTGGAAGCGCGCGGGTGGGACCTGATATTCAGCTGGGAATGACTACAACAGTAAATAAACACAAGACATATATATACTCTATTAGCCACAACACAACCAGGCTTATATTTAATATGCCACAAATTAATCCCGCATAACAAACACCTAGGTGTTTGTTATGCTAGCTCCTAGCTCCTAGCTACTAGCTCGAGCTAGTTATAGCAAGCGATCAAATGTTTGGAAGGGTACTCACGGTATCGCATCTGCGTCTGTTAACGAAGTCAAAGTCCTCCTGGTTAGAGTCTCTGTTGTCCGAGTTCTTCGATCTTGACTGCATCTTTCGGGAATGTAAACAATGAAACACCGACTGTGTTGTGTTGCTGACTTCCCTCGCAAAATACTCCGCTTCGCACCGACTTTCTTCTTTGCTTGCTCAGCTTCTTTCTCCATAATGCAATGAACATGATTGAAACAGATTCACTAACACAGATGTCCAGAATACTGTGGAATAATGATGAAAACAGCTATTTCGTATTGGCTTTAATGGGGAAGCCATACCTGTGTTCTACTGGCTACGTCACACGCATACGTCATCCTCAAAGGCGTTTTGAACCGGAAGTTCCCCGGGAAATTTAAAATTGCACTATATAAGTTAACCCGGCCGTATTGGCATGTGTTGCAATGTTAAGATTTCATCATTGATATATAAACTATCAGACTGCGTGGTCGGTAGTAGTGGCTTTCAGTAGGCCTTTAACACTATTATCCAAATAAGTCAGAAAATAAGAAATACATCATAAGTCCTTTTTAAAGCGGTCATATGTTTTTTTTCTACAATTAAAACACTTCCTTGTGGTCTACACAACATGTAATGGTGTTTATTTTGTGCGATTCAGAATCGATTCTCTTTTTTTTTTTAATCGATTTTTTTTTATTTAAAAAAAAAATAAATTTAAAAAAAAAAATGTTTTATTATTCAATCCAACAAGACAATACACAGCAATACCATAACAATACAATCCAATTACAAAACCAAACCCGACCCAGCAACACTCAGAACTGCAATAAACAGAGCAATTGAGAGGAGACACAAACACGACACAGAACAAACCAAAAGTAGTGAAACAAAAATGAATATTTTCAACAACAGTATCATTAGACATTTATAAAAAATTTCAAAAAAGAACAATAGTGTCACAGTGGCTTACACTTGCATCGCATCTCATAAGCTTGACAACACACTGTGTCCAATATTTTCACAAAGATAAAATAAGTCTTATTTTGAAACAAATTTACATTATTGCAATCAGTTGATAAAACATTGTCCTTTACAATTATAAAAGCTTTTTACAAAAATGTACTACTCTGCTTGCATGTCAGCAGACTGGGGTAGATCCTGCTGAAATCCTATGTATTGAATGAATAGAGAATCCTTTTGAATCGGGAAAAAAATCGTTTTTGAATCGAGAATCGTGTTGAATTGAAAAAAAATCAATTTTGAATCGAATCGTGACCCCAAGAATCGATATTGAATCGAATCGTGGGACACCCAAAGATTCACAGCCCAAGAGTTTATGATCAGAATTTTGCATAGATTTAGTTTAGAGACCGTTTTTAAGTCATTTTCGGATCGTCTTTTTAGGATGTGCCGTTTTGTGGGCGGTGTTATTTATGTGGCTCCACTTCCACAGCATCTTCTCCCCGCCATCTTTGTTGTAGTTTTTAGCTCTTCTACAGCGACTCCACTGACAGATACACAGTACCATATTTTTCGGACTATAAGGCGCACTTAAAATCCTTTCATTATCTCAAAAATCTACAGTGCGCCTAATGTACGGAATAATTCTGGTTGTGCTTACCGACCTCAAAGCAATTTTATTTGGTACATGGCGTGATGATAAGTGTGACCAGTAGATGGCAGTCACACATAAGAGATACGTGTAGACTGCAATATGACGCCAGTAAACAACACCAAAACTTTAAATGTTCCATTGAAAATATAGAACATTACACACGCCGCTCAAATATCTGTCAAAATGTTTTAGTACAACTTTGAAGCCACACCGCTTGATGGATTGTCGGCCCATTACCGTAGTCAGAGATACAAGTATTACTATGGTGTGTGTATAAGGATCGCAAAATGGCACCCATTAGCAGACATGTTATCTGGCATTTTGTTTCACAATATTATGAAAAAACAACTTTTCTTACCTTCTGGTACTTGCTGATGTGTATTTGAGATCTGCATAAGTCCTGAAAATTTGCGCACATCCGCCACTGTAGTCCGTTCCGATTACGTAGTCGATAAGCTTCTTCACTATCTTCTTGTTATGGGACATTCACCCTCTGCTGCTGCCATTTCTAATATAAAGTAGTGTAAAGTTCTTACTTATATCTCGCTTTGGAAGCGCTAAAAACTACCGGTGTGGTGAGTTTACATAATTCACCCAAGGAACTTTAGGTATTAGAGAGTCGGACGGTTTTTCACGGGACACATTTCCGGTGTTGTTATTGCATTATTGAGCCACGGATGAGGAGATGCTGCTCCGTTATTGATTGAAGTAAAGTCTGAATGTCAGTAAAACAGTTAGCGCCATCTTTTGACACTTCTTCCACTCCCGTCCTTGCACGCTACACCGCTACAACAAAGATGACGGGGAGAAGACGCTGTCGAAGGTGAGCCACGTAAAAAAGACCGCCCACTGTCAGCGACTGTCAGAAAGCGACTTGAAGATGATCTGTAAAATATAATCCATGCAACATTTTGACCAAAGAACCACCATCACATGTTATGTAGACCACAAGGAAGTGTTTTACATTTAGAAAACAATCCTGACCCCTTTAATCCATCCATCTTCAACCGCTTATCCGGAATCGGGTCGCGGGGACAGCAGCTCCAGCAAAGACCCCCAGACTTCCCTCTCCAGAGCAACATTTGCGACTTCCTCCTGGGGAATCCCGAAGCGTTCCCAGGCCAGAGAGGAGATGTAATCCCCCCATCTGGTCCTTGGCCTGCCGGGGGGCCTCCTCCCAGTGGGACGTGCAACAAGGACCTCCCTAGGGAGACGCTCGTGAGGCATCCGCACGAGATGCCCGAACCACCTAAGCTGGCTCCTTTCCAAGCGAAGGAGCAGCGGCTCTACTCCGAGTCTCTCTCGGGTGACTGCACTTCTCACCCTATCTCTAAGGGAGATGCCAGCCACCCTTCTGAGGAAACTCATTTCGGCCGCTTGTATCCGCGATCTTATTCTTTCGGTCATTACCCACACTTCATGACCATAGGTGAGAGTAGGAATGTAGATAGCTCGGTAGACCGAGAGCTTTGCCTTCTGACTCAGCTCCCGTTTCGTCACAACAGTGCGGCAGAGAGACTGCAATACTGCCCCAGCTGCTCCGATTCTCCGGCTGATTTCCTTCTCCATCTTTCCCTCACTCGTGAACAAGACCCCGAGATACTTAAACTCCTCCACCTGGGACAGAGTCCTGTCCCCTACCCGGACTGTACAAACCATCGGTTTCCTGCTGAGAACCATGGCCTCAGATTTGGAGATGCTGATCCTCATTCCAGCCGCTGAACACTCGGCTGCGAACCGATCCAGTGAGAGCTGAAGGTCACGAACCGAAGGTGCCATCAGGACCACATCATCTGCAAACAGCAGTGACGCAACCTTTAGCCCCCCGAGACGTATACCCTCTCCGCCATGGCCACGACTCCGCCTAGAAATCCTGTCCATGAAAATCACAAACAGGATAGGTGACAGAGCGCAGCCCTGGCGGAGACCAACCCCCACTGGAAACGGATCCGACTTACATCCAAGCACCCGGACACAACTCTCGCTTTGGTTGTACAGAGATTGGATGGCCCTCAGCAGGGTTCCCCTCACTCCGTACTCCCTCAGCACCTCCCACAAGATCTCCCGAGGGACGCGGTCATACGCCTTCTCCAAATCCACAAAACACATGTAGACTGGATAGGCATACTCCCAGGCCCTCTCCAGGATTCCCGCAAGCGTAAAGAGTTGGTCAGTTGTTCCACGACCAGGACGGAATCCACATTGCTCCTCTTGAATCTGAGGTTCGACTATCGGCCGGACCCTCCTTTCCAGTACCTTGGCGTAAACTTTCCCAGGGAGGCTGAGTAGTGTGATACCCCTGTAATTAGCACACACCCTCTGGTCCCCCTTTTTGAAAAGGGGAACCACCACCCCAGTCTGCCACTCCCTCGGCACTGTCCCAGACTTCCACGCAATGTTGAAAAGGCGTATCAACCAAGACAGCCCATCAACACCCAGAGCCTTCAGCATTTCTGGACGGATCTCGTCAACCCCCGGAGCTTTGCCACTGTGGAGTTGTCTAACTACCTCAGTGACTTCACCCCGAGAGATCGACGTCGATCCCCCATCATCCTCAGGCCCTGCTCCTATCAGGGAGGGTGTGTCTGATGTATTTGGGTTCAGGAGTTCCTCAAAGTGCTCTTTCCAACGCCCTACGACTTCCTCACTTGAAGTCAGCAAAGTCCCATCCTTGCCGTACACAGCTTGGATGGTTCCCTGCTTCCCCCTCCTGAGGTGCCGTATGGTCTTCCAGAACAGCTTTGGTGCCGCCCGATAGTCCTTCTCCATGGATTCCCCGAACTGCTCCCACACCCTCTGCTTAGCCTCGTCCACAGCCACGGCCGCTGCCCTTCGGGCCCGTCGGTACCTTGCAACTGCCTCCGGAGTCCCCTGGGATAACATACCCCGGTAGGACTCCTTCTTCAGTCGGACGGCTTCCCTGACCACCACTGTCCACCAGGGTGTTCGAGGGTTACCGCCCCTTGAGGCACCTAAGACCTTCTGGCCACAGCTCGCAGCTGCAGCTTTAGCAATAGAGGCTTTGAACACTGCCCATTCCTGTTCAATGTCCCCAACCTCCACAGGGATGGCAGAGAAGTCCCGCCGGAGGTGGGAGTTGAAGTCCTTCCGGACAGAGGACTCCTCCAAACGTTCCCAGTTCACCCGCACTACACGCTTGGGTTTGCCAGGTCTGTCCAGAGGTCTCCCCCGCCATCTAACCCAACTCACCACCAGATGGTGATCAGTTGACAGTTCAGCCCCTCTCTTCACCCGAGTGTCCAAAACATACGGCCTCAGATCAGCTGATACGATTACAAAATCGATCATTGATCTTTGGCCTAGGGTGCTCTGGTACCAGGTACACCTATGAGCATCCTTATGCTTGAACATGGTGTTTGTTATCGCAAGTCCGTGACTAGCACAGAAGTCCAATAACAATCCACCACTCAGGTTCAGATCAGGGAGACCGTTCCTCCCAATCACGCCAGTCCAAGTATCACTGTCATTGCCCACGTGCGCGTTGAAGTCCCCCAGCAAGACTATGGAATCCCCTGCCGGTGCCCCATACAGGACCCCATGCAAGGTATCCAAGAAGGCTGAATACTCTGAACTCCTGTTTGGTGCGTATGCACAAACAACAGTCAGAGTTTTCCCCCCTCCAACCCTAAGGCGAAGGGAGGCGACCCTCTTGTCCACTGGGGTGAACTCCAACGTACAGGCACTCAGCCGGGGACACGTGAGTATCCCCACACCCGCCTGTGCCCTCACGCCCTGAGCAACTCCAGAAGTGAACAAGGTCCATCCCTTGTCCAGGAGTGTGGTTTCAGAGCCCTTGCTATGCGTAGAGGTAAGCCCCACCAGATCCAACCGGTAGCGCTCCACCTCTCGCACCAGCTCAGGCTCCTTCCCCACCAGCGTAGAGACGTTCCACGTCCCGAAAGTCAGCCTCTGCTGCCCCGAATTGGTCCGTCTGGAGCCTCCACTTTCACTGCCATCCACTTGGCAGCGCACCCGACCCCACTGGTTCCGACCGCGGGTGGTGGGCCCACGTGGCAGAGAAGATGGTGTGTCCACGTAGCTTCTTCGGGCTGTGCCCGGCCGGGCTCCGTGGCAAGCCCGGCCACCAGGCGCTCGCTGACGAGCCCTACCTCCGGGCCTAGCTCCGGAGGAGGGCCCCGGGCTTCCTCCGGGCCGGGTAACGCATCCTCTTATAGTGTAGTTCATGGGGGGTATCGTAACCCTGATGGGGGGGGGCATTCGGGTACTACACCTTGCCCAAGGGTGACCCGGAACTATGTAAGGCAGGGGCGTTCAACTCCCTGAGGCTTAATACAAGCCCACATACCCATTTAAATTTAAAGACCCCTTTAATGCGCCTTATAATCCGGTGCGCCTTTTGTATGAAAAAGGACCTGAATAGACCCGCTCATCGGCAGTGCACCTCATAACTCGGTGCGCCCTATGGTCCAGAAAATACAGTAAATTAGAAGTATATGCTTTTTGGTAATAGAAATTGCATGCGCATGTACGAGCCAGTCTGCCTCACAACAAGAGGATAGGGATGGGGACGGCGTGGCGCGGTTGGGAGAGTAGACCGTGCCAGCAACCTGAGGGTTCCTGGTTCGATCCCCACCTTCTACCAACCTCGTCCCGTCCGTTGAGTCCTTGAGCAAGACACTTCACCCTTGCTCCTGATGGGTCGTGGTTAGGGCCTTGCATGGCAGCTCCCGTCATCAGTGTGTGAATGTGCGTGTGAATGGGTGAATGTGGAAATGGTGTCAAAGCGCTTTGAGTACCTTGAAGGTAGAAAAGCGCTATACAAGTATAACCCATAACATAGAGAAAAGACTTCAATGGCGAACTCGCACAAAGTTCTATGGGTAACACGCTACCATATATGGATAATCGGTCGTCAATAGCAAAAACGTCACCTAACGGGGAACATTTCAAACGGCGTCTTATCGGGAAGTATGAAAGAAGGTAAGATTGTTTTATAAACATCTCCACCGTGCCTCCACGGTTAAACAGATTAGGATTTATGCAGATCCCAAATACACAACAGCAGGTACCATTAGGTAAGAAAAGTTCTAGGTCAATTTTAATGTTCACACAGGATACTATTCCGTGCGCCAACGCTGTCTGGGGACTGAACCCACGCCCTCTGCCACAAAAAGGAGTATGGTTACACAACACAGTGCCAGGGATTTACACAGGAGTTGATGAAGTCTGCACTTTTATTCTCTCATGGAATACATTTCCTGTAAAATATCATACACGCGTACTGTCATGCATAAATTCCATTCCAATACATTACGCAATACTCATGCACTTTTTTTTAAGTCTACCTGTAAGACGGGACCAAGTGCATCCTTTACGGAATACCAGACGATTCCGTACGTCAAGTCTTTGCAGAGCTAGCTGCAATCTATTTGTTTGCTAAACCGCGTACACACACTTAACACGAGGCACACTTCCTGTCCAGCACTTTTAACCAAAACACTGACTTTGTTGTCCTTTCAGTACATTTTTGTTGTATTGTATCAGTTTTTGTTGTGTTCCTTCATCATACATGATGTCAGTGTCCAATTATTTTCCAGGTGTATAACACACTGGCAGTTAATCCACAAAACCCCAAAGCCAAACAGGACATATAAGTCATTTATTTTTCAGGGGGGCATAAAAACTTTTTTGGATTCATATTTTTTAGTTTACTCAAATCTCTCTTAACAAAGGTCTTTTGATCAAACGATGTCACCGTTTTTAATTAGTACACATTTCCATATGAGTTGGGAAATTGTGTTAGATGTAAATATAAACGGAATACAATGATTTGCAAATCCCTTTATGTAACACGTGGCTTGGCATTGTCTTGCTGAAATAAGCAGGGGCGTCCATGGTAACGTTGCTTGGATGGCAACATATGTTGCTCCAAAACCTGTATGTACCTTTCAGCATTAATGGTGCCTTCACAGATGTGTAAGTTACCCATGTCTTGGGCACTAATACACCCTCATACCATCACACATGCTGGCTTTTCAACTTTGCGCCAAGAACTGTCTGGATGGTTCTTTTCCTCTTTGGTCCAGAGGACACGACGTCCACAGTTTCCCAAAACAATTTGAAATGTGGACTCGTCAGACTTTTCCACTTTGAATCAGTGTCAGGTTCAAACACTGATGACATCTATTAATCAGACAAGAAGCAAGGAATCATGCAGACACAGAGTTCAATTTAGCTCATGAGGAGAACGCATGGAGCCGCACACTTAGTCACAGTCTCGCCCTATGCTCTAAGGTTCAGCTCCTGCGTCCTTCTATTTATTCAGGAGTTCCACAGTCAACAACACTAAGGCCGCCTCTAAAAGGAGTGGTCACATATATTATGCAAAGCAGGTCCAGGACGCACGATACGTGACGGAATGTGCTGGGGGCCTTGTGATTTCGCCTTGTCCCCGCTTCGTCTGCGTGTTGTCATCTTATCTTCATTGAGGTCCTTGAAGTCTCTGCTTCGTCTGCGTGTTGTCATCTTATCTTCATTGAGGTCCTTGAAGTCTCTGCTTCGTCTGCGTGCTGTCATCTTATCTTCGTTGAGGTCGTTGAAGTCCTTGGCTGTCAGCGGGCTAAAACAAAGATAGCATCTACGGCTGAGGCCACCCCTCAGACAAGAGGTCTTTGTCCTTGCACAGATTAGAAAAGTCCAATTTGAGCACAATAGCTAAATAACTAAAGCAACGGACTTTAAGCATACTAAAGTTAGTGTAATAATATATACATAATTATTCTAACAATCAGTCCATCTTAGATGAGCTCGGGTCCAGCGAAGCCGGCGGCGTTTCTGGGTGTTGTTGATTAATGGCTTTCGCTTTGCATAGTACAGTTTTAATTTGCACTTACAGATGTAGCGATGAACTGTAGTTACTGACAGTGGTTTTCTGAAGTGTTCCTGAGCCCATGTGGTGATATCCTTTACACACTGATGTCGCTTTTTGATGCAGTACCGGCTGAGAGATCCAAGGTCACGGGCATTCAATGTTGGTTTTCGGCCTTCCGCTTACGTGCGGGGATTTCTCCAGATTCTCTGAACCTCACCACACCTAATGTGTGTGTGTGACAATCATTGGTACTTTAAATTAACTTTTGATGATATTACAAACCATAGATGGTGAAATCCCTCAATTCCTTGCAATAGCTGGTTGAGAAATGTTGTTCTTAAACTGTTGGACAATTTGCTCACACATTTGTTGACAAAGTGGTGACCCTCGCCCCATCCTTGTTTGTGAATGACTGAGCATTTCATGGAAGCTGCTTTTATACCCAATCATGGCACCCACCTGTTCCCAATTAGCCTGTTCACCTGTGGGATGTTCCAAATAAGTGTTTGATGAGCATTCCTCAACTTTCTCAGTCTTTTGTACCACTTGTGCCAGCTTTTTTGAAACATGTTGCAGGCATCACATTCCAAATGAGCTAATATTTGCAAAAAATAACAAAGTTTACCAGTTCGAACGTTAAATATCTTGTCTTTGAAGTATATTCAATTGAATATAAGTTGAAAAGGATTCGCAAATAATTGTATTCTGTTTTTATTTACCATTTACACAGCGTGCCGACTTCACTGGTTTTGGGTTTTGTACATCTGTGAGACCCCTGATATTTGAAATATATTCCAACAATTGAATATAATTCCAACGACACAGCAATTGTTTTAGCATGTTTAATAAAAGGAAATATTTATTTAAATATTTAATTATAATATTTAAATATTTAATTATTTAAATATTTAATACATATTAAATATTTATTTAATATTTATTTAAAAGGAATAACGAAAAGTAACCAATATCAAAGCGATGATACTTAAATTTCTTGAAAACAATGCCTGACACGTTTTTTGGAAATATACACTACCGTTCAAAAGTTTGGGGTCACATTGAAATGTCCTTATTTTTGAAGGAAAAGCACTGTACTTTTCAATTAAGATAACTTTAAACTAGTCTTACCTTTAAATAAATACACTCTATACATTGCTAATGTGGTAAATGACTATTCTAGCTGCAAATGTCTGGTTTTTGGTGCAATATCTACATAGGTGTGTAGAGGCCCATTCCCAGCAACTATCACTCCAGTGTTCTAATGGTACAATGTGTTTGCTCATTGACTCAGAAGGCTAATTGATGATTAGAAAACCCTTGTGCAATCATGTTCACACATCTGAAAACAGTTTAGCTCGTTACAGAAGCTACAAAACTGACCTTCCTTTGAGCAGATTGAGTTTCTGGAGCATCACATTTGTGGGATCAATTAAACGCTCAAAATGGCCAGAAAAAGAGAACTTTCATCTGAAACTCGACAGTCTATTCTTGTTCTTAGAAATGAAGGCTATTCCACAAAATTGTTTGGGTGACCCCAAACTTTTGAACGGTAGTGTAATTGTAGGTGTTGCATGATTTTATCAATACTTTTACGACAAACATCGTAAAAGTATTTGACTTGACCAACACTACACTCGTGGTTTTGAAAGAAAAATACTATCTAAAAATGTTGAAATGTTTCCAGGCCACATGATGGACATACTTCGAACGCAGGGTAGAAACGGTGCTGTGGCTTTACTGGAAAGCCTGATGATCCACTACCCGACCCTGTACACTCAAGTCACTGGATGCAAACCCAGCTCTGAACCGTCAAGATTCAGTGGTTTGTTCCCTAAATCATTTTCGCGGAAAAAGATCTATACGATATGTCTCGACTTATGTTTGACCCTCCCAACAGGCCTGATAAAGTATTCAGAACTGACCGAGTACCTTATCCGAGCAGTCACTGCGATGCAGAATGAGCTTCAGGAAGCTCGTAGCGAAAATGGAAAAATGAACGCTCGCTGCGCCTCCCTGGAGTCTGAGATCCAGCTGGTTGTGGAGCGCGAGGAGAACTCCAGACGCCTGCAGGCTGAGTATGAGCGCCTACAGAGACACGTGAGCACGCTGCAACGGGAAGTCACCAACCTCAAGGACGAGAAGTGCGACTTGTACATGCGCTACACTGCAGCCATCGAGGAGAAATCGGCCATGAATATTCGCCTCCATGACCTCAACCTGCAGGTTTGTAAACATGACTAATGTCTACAAGTGTCCTTTTTCACGTTTGATACATACCGATATTGGCTAATACCATCCATCCATCCATCCATTTTCTACCGCTTGTCCCTTTCTGGGTGGCGGGGGGTGCTGGAGCCTATCTCAGCTGCATTCGGGCGACAGGCGGGGTACACCCTGGACAAGTCGGGGCTTGGCTAATACCGATTTTAACCATTTACAATATTAGCATAAACCATAGCACATACTTTTATTATTTTTAGTGTAGAAATTTTCGAAAATGATTAATAAAGTGAAATTACTCAGAGATCAATGCTCGGTATGAAAACATTAATCTTATGACAGATTTATGCTTTCAAAATGGAGTGTTAATTTCTGTTTTGGTGACAAGTGATAGTCACAAAACCCAAAACCAGTGAACTTGGCATGTTGTGTAAATGGTAAATAAAAACAGAATACAATGATTCGCAAATCCTTTTCAACTTATATTCAATTGAATAAACTGCAAAGACAAGATATTTAATGCACCCCCATACCATCACAGATGCTGGCTTTTGAACTTTGCGCCTATAACAATCCGAACGGTTCTTTTTCTCTTTGTTCTGGAAGACATGACTATGACATGACTAAGTCTAACTTTGCGCCTTTAACAGTCCAGATGGTTCTTTTCCTCTTTGTTCCGGAGGAACACGACGTCCACAGTTTTCAAAATCGATTTGAAATGTGGACTCGTCGGACCACAGAACACTTTTCCACTTTGCATCAGTCCATCTTAGATGAGCTCGGGCCCAGCGAAGCCGGCAGCGTTTCTGGGTGTTGTTGATAAATGGCTTTGGCTTTGCACAGTGGAGTTTTAACATGCACTTACAGATGTAGCGACGAACTGTAGTTACTGACAGGGGTTTTCTGAAGTGTTCCTGAGCCCATGTGGTGATATCCTTTACACACTGATGTCGCTTTTTGATGCAGTACCACCTGAGGGATCGAAAGGTCCGTAATATCATCGCTTACGTGCAGTGATTTCTCCTGGTTCTCTGAACCTTTTGATGTTATTACGGACCGTAGATGGTGAAATCCATAAATTCCCTGAAATAGCTGGTTGAGAAATGTTGTTCTTAAACTGTTGGACAATTTGCTCACGCATTTGTTCACAAAGTGGTGACCCTCGCCCCATCCTTGTTTGTGAATGACTGAGCATTTCATGGAAGCTCCTTTGATACCCAATCATGGCACCCACCTGTTCCCAATTAGCCTGTTCACCAGTGGGATGTTCCAAATAAGTGTTTGATGAGCATTCCCCAACTTTCTCAGTCTTTTTGCCACTTGTGCCAGCTTTTTTGAAACATGTTGCAGGCATCAAATTCCAAATGAGCTAATATTTGCGAAAAATAACAACGTTTATTAAGTCTATTCAATTGAATATAAGTTGAAAAGGATTTGCGAATCATTGTATTCTGTTTTTATTTACGATTTACACAACGTGCCAACTTCACTGGTTTTGGGGTTTGTACTTAGATGTTGCTGTATCAATATTGCACCATGTTCATGTATAGTTCTTGTGTCTTGCGTAATGGCAGACATATCAGCTTCAAACAGAACTGCAAAAGGCCCAGACGGAAAACGTCTTCCAAAAACGGCGCTCTCTTAGATGTGTCCCTCTGGCTGAAACCTCCCAACTTCAACAAGAAGTGAGGACTCTACGCTTTCAGCTGACACAGATAGAAAAACTAAACCCGGTAAGAAAAATGGATACACTTTTGAATAGTCCATCACTATTTCAGCTGTCACGTTTGTATTTGATCTGCTCTCCCACTTTCTCAGGTTCAACAGGCCATTCTGCCCCATGACGTGATTGACAGCCAGGCGGAGCTTGGGGAGAAGCTCAGGTGTTCCAGAGAAGAGAATGAAAAGTTGCACAAAGAAAAACAAGATGTGAGTGTTGTGATTGTGACCACGTGGTACTGCCCGAGGTCAACGATATACGATCGACACGATAGGGATAATGCATGTTGATGCAGTACCACCTGAGGGATCGTTTTCAGCCTTGCCGCTTGCGTGCAGTGATTTCTCCCGATTCTCTGAAGCTTTTGATGGTGAAATCCCTAAATTCCTGTTGTGTTCTGGAAAACTGAGAGCGACAAGCTGGAGCTAGCGAGTGCAGCTAAAGTGTACTGGCTAGCTCTAGAGCCGCATGCGGCTCTTTAGCGCCGCCCTAGTGGCTCTCTGGAGCTTTTTCAAAAATGTATGAAAAATGGGAAAAAAAATGTTTTAATATGGTTTCTGTAGGAGGACAAACATGACACAAACATCCCTAATTGTTATAAAACACACTGTTTATATTAAACATGCTTCACTGATTCAAGTATTTGGCGAGCGCCGTTTTGTCCTACTAATTTTGGCGGTCCTTGAACTCACCGTATTTTGTTTACATGTATGTACAACTTTCTCCGACTTTCTAAGACGTGTCTTATGCCACTTCTTTTTCTGTCTCATTTTGTCCACCAAACTTTTAATGTTGTGCGTGAAGGCACAAAGGTGAGTTTTGTTGATGTTATTGACTTGTGTGGAGTGCTAATCAGGCATATTTGGTCAGTGCATGACTGTCAGCTAATCGATGCTAACATGCTATTTAGGCTAGCTATATGTACATATTGCATCATTATGCCTCATTTGTAGGTATATTTGAGGTCGTTTAAGTCCTCTTAATTCAATTTATATCTCATGACACACTATCTGTATGTAATATGGCTTTTAATGTTTTGCGGCTCCAGACAGATTAGTTTTTTGTATTTTTGGTCCAATATGGCTCTTTCAACATTTTGGGTTGCCGGCCCCTCATATTTATTTTACCACATGGTAGGGTTAGACTCTAACCCTACCATGTGGTAAAATAAATATGAGTCCACAGCTTTTAAAATAAATGCTGCTTTAAAATAATGTCATTAGTGGTACCACAGTGGGGATTTATGGTACCAGGTTGGGTGCTTTGTTTTTCCAAAGTGACCTTAAAATAAACCATGTACTCCTGCTTGACTGAGTATGGTTTGAAGAATGGTTGTGCCAACACCTTCGTTGCCAGTTCTAAATGATTGTGGTTTCTGTGTGTGGTCAAGTGTGCTTGAATGTTGACATGCTATTTTGTGTACACAATCCCCCATGCTACATTGATAATGTTGGTGTATTGTTGTTCAGCTTCTGGATCAGAGTGAAAGTCTGACCGTCCAAGTGCATCAGCTGACCCTGGACTGTAACATGCACCAAAAGAAGAGCACTGTGATCCAGAACCAGATGAGAGAGTTGCAAACCGAAAGAGACCAAGTAAGAAAGGGAAAACAATGTAGCCCTTTGTATTGCATTGAACTATAATTGTGAACATAATATAAAATGGTACATCACACGCCTCACTTTGCAGTATGCAGTAAGATCCTGTGATTCTTCTCAGCCAATCAAACAAAGTATAGGTTGCATTCAGTCAAGTGACTTTTTCTGACTGGTTTACCTTCAGTGAACAAAGTGGTGGTCAACCAAACCAATATGGCTACCGTGTACCAAACACTGTGCAAACTATCTGAGTACGTAACAGGCCTAGATCTTACCATTAAAAAGCATAACAAACAAGTTCCCAGACATGTCGAACTATCTGGTGCTCCAGACGTCATTCTACCATACTTGTTGGGGTGGCGGGGTTTGGTGGTAGCGGGGGTGTATATTGTAGCCCGGAAGAGTTAGGGATGCAAGGGATTCTGGGTATTTGTTCTGTTGTGTTTATGTTGTGTTACGGTGCGGATGTTCTCCCGAAATGTGTTTGTCATTCTTGTTTGGTGTGGGTTCAAAGTGTGGCGCATATTTGTAACAGTGTTAAACTTGTTTATACGGCTACCCTCAGTGTGACCTGTATGGCTGTTGATCAAGTATGTCTTGCCGCGTACAACATGTGACTGGGCCGGCACGCTGTTTGTATGGTGAAAAAGCGGATGCGTCGACTGGTTGTAGAGGATGCTAAAGGCTCTGCCATCATGGCACGCCCTTAATATTGTTGTCCGGGTGAAAATCGGGAGAAATTCGGGAGAATGGTTGCCCCGTGAGATTTTCGGGAGGGGCACTGAAATTCGGGAGTGTCCCGGAAAAATCGGGAGGGTTGGCAAGTATGCATTCTACACAGCAAAACAGATGAAAACTTACAAAAACGCAGAAACCTAATACTTTTTTGTCTGTGGCTGAGTCAAGGATTGGTATCAAGACTCTACCGGATATACAGTGATCGCATTGTTTACAGCAATGTAATGTTCATATGTGACATCTCAGCAAAATGATGAAAGACACATACAAATAGAAATAGGTGTATTCATGCAGACTGCCTCGGTGTAATTATCAATTTCGTTACTTGTCATACGCAGAAGTGAAGCGATCGGGTACTTGAGCGTCTTGTTTTCAGATATGTCTTTATGCGACACTCCTACACGGTTGAAGCTAACATTTTTAACAACATGGAACTTTATTGGCACTAGTTTGTCATTAATCATCTGTCATGTTTCCTTCTTCCGCAGTAAGAAATATGTAAGAGTGTTTGTTGTAACCTGACTCTCGCCAGATCCTTGTAGTTCGCTGAGCTCTACACCAGGGTCTGGGCTCGAAGGCAATGCAAACTCCTTCAAAATTGCTAAAAATAATAAACCAATCAGGATCTCCGGGCGGGGTTTCATAGATGCGACGTCCTGCTTGTCTACCTGAGCGCTGTTTTCCCCTCACCTGCTGCTGATTGTCAGCCTTGCTATTTATGTCGGGCTCGCCTGTTCCTTGATTTATGTTTTGAGAACCTTACATGCACAACTGCTTCATTCTCTGTTTAAATACATTAAAATCATCTTACCTGCTCGTCGTTCTCCTGGTTCTTGCATCATAGGGGCGCAAATACCGCAGCCATGCGAGTTCCTGACAGTATATATGATAGTATATATCTGTATCATGAATCAATTTAAGTGGACCCCGACTTAAACAAGTTGAAAAACTTATTCGGGTGTTACCATTTAGTGGTCAATTGTACGGAATATGTACTTCACTGTGCAGCCTACTAATAAAAGTCTCAATCAATCAATCAATGACAGATAGATGCTAAAAAAAGAATGGATTTTGACCTGGAAAGATATAAACTAATGTATCAACAGAATCCACAAGAACGGAGGGGGAGTAGTTGTGTACGTGATGAAGAACTTAAAGGCCTACTGAAATGATTTTTTTTTATTTAAACGGGGATAGCAGATCCATTCTATGTGTCATACTTGATCATTTCGCGATATTGCTATATTTTTGCTGAAAGGATTTAGTAGAGAACATCGACGATAAAGTTCGCAACTTTTGATCGCTGATAAAAAAAAGCCTTGCCTGTACCGGAAGTAGCGTGACGTCACAGGCTGAAGGGCTCCTCACATTTCCCCATTGTTTACAATGCAGCGAGAGCGATTCGGACCGAGAAAGCGACGATTACCCCATTAATTTGAGCGAGGATGAAAGATTTGTGGATGAGGAACGTGAGAGTGAAGGACTAGAGTGCAGTGCAGGACGTATCTTTTTTTGCTCTGATCGTAACTTAGGTACAAGGGCTCATTGGATTCCACACTTTCTCCTTTTTCTATTGTGGATCACGGATTTGTATTTTAAACCACCTCGGATACTATATCCTCTTGAAAATGAGAGTCGAGAATGCGAAATGGACATTCACAGTGACTTTTATCTCCATGACAATACATCGGCAAAACACTTTAGCTACGGAGCTAACGTGATAGCATCGTGCTTAAATGCAGATAGAAACAAAAGAAATAAACCCCTGACTGGAAGGATAGACAGTACCCCATAATTTATAGTCATACAGTGTGAATTATGATCATTGACGCATACACATTGTTGCCTTCTGTATAGGTAAGAACGGGACCAATCGAGAGGTACCCCTCTGACACCATAGTGGTATAGCTTATACAATAAGATCTCAAAGTCTATTGTGTCAAAGGCCTTGGACAGATCCAAAAAAATGCCAATACCGCATTCTCCTTCTTCAATACAGTCATTGACAACATTGTCCATTGAAACAACTTAGTGAGAAGCCAAAGAAAAACCATCAACCACCTTGAAAAAATTAGAACCTTTAACATATATCAGCAACCTATCATTTCAAACAGGCAAATTCTCAAACAAAATTAAAATAGCAAAAATCACTTCATATTCTCCACTGCTCGCTAGTGTTACCATATCTGAGTTATTGTGTAGAAATATGGGGAAATAACTGCAATTGTGCACATCATTCACTAACTGTGTTACAAAAAAGATCCATTTGAATATTCCATAATCTTGGATATAGAGGATACACAAACTTTATTTATTGAATCAAAAATATTGTAATTCAACGACTTGGTGCATTTGCAAACAGCTAAAATTATGTACAAAGCAAACTATAGCCTGTTACCCAAGATTTTACAATAATTATTTTCAACAAAAGTGGAGAAATATAAACTTAGAGGAAAATCAAATGTAAAACATTTGTATGCACGTACAACACTCAAAACCTTTAGCATATCTGTATGTGGAATTAAATTATGGAATGGATTAAGCAAGGAAATCAAACAAAGCACCAATTTGACTCAGATTAACAAACTTTTCAAACTACTAGTGTTCACAAAGTACAAAGAACAACAATTATGATGAACATCTTGAACCTTTAAAAAAAAAACAAGAACGGAGGGGGGAGTAGCTGTTTACGTGATGAAGAAGTTAAAGTATAAAGTGGTAAAAAAAATATGTCATTAGCTATTGGTAATATATTGGAATGTCTAAGTGACCAAGAACCCGATGGTCACTCTGTCAGAGCTTCAGCATTCCTCTGTGGAGAGAACCTTACAGAAGAACAACCATCTCTGCAGCAATCCACCAATCAGACCTGTATGGTATAGTGGCCAGACGGAAGCCATTTCTTAGTAAAAAGTTTGCAAAAATTCACCTGAAAGAGTCTCAGACCATGGGAAACAAAACGGGACAATGATTGAACTCTTTGGTGTGAATGCCAGGCGTAATGTTTGGAGGAAACCAGGCACCGCTCATCACAAGGCCAATACCATCCCTACAGTGAAGCATATTGGTGGCAGCATCATGCTGTGGGGTTGTTTTACAGCGACAGGAACTGGGAGACGAGTCAGGTTGGATGGAAAGATGAATGCAGCAATGTCCAGAGACATTCTGGAGGAAAATCAACACTTCCCATCCAATCTGATGAGCTTGAGAGGTGCTGCAAAGAAAAGTGGGCATAGTGGAATGCATGAAACGGCCCAAGATAGGTGTGCCAAGCTCGAGGCATCGTATTCAAAAATACTTGAGGCTGTAATTGCTGCCAAAGGTGCATCAACAAAGTATAGAGCAAAGGCTGTGAATTCCTACGTAATGTGATTTTTTATTTTATTTTATGCATTTGTAAAATTTAAAAAAGGAAAAAACTTCACACTGTCGTTATTGGGTATCGTCTGACGGCAATAAGGAACATACTCAATTATGGAATAAGGCTGTAACATAACAAAATGTGGACGAATTAAAGCGCTGCGAATACTTTCCGGATGCACTGTGTGTCATCAGCATGAAGAGGATATGATTTATTGTATCTTTTGAAATGTGTTCCATAAGTAGGATGTGAAGTTAGAACAGAACAGATTCAAGAATCGAGCCCCGGACAACGGAGCACAGGCGGAAGTCATCGATTCAGATTTTAAAATAGCTGTTTGTCAGACATGACTTGAACCAGTTTAAGGGTGTGCCTCTTAAACCGGCACATTGTGCCAAGCCACCGACAAGAGTTGCCTAATCTACTGTGTCTAAAGCAACAGTTATATCTAAAATAATTAAAATGGCAGACTCACCAGTGAGTGGATATTAAACATTCAATAAAAAACCTTAAAAGTACAAATTCAGCGCTTTTTTGGAGTGAGTCCCCATTACCTGGATTGTTCGACGCTCCTTGCGAGCAGTTTTTCACTTTCTAGAAAGCACAGAAGAGGGAAAGGCCTTCAGAATCAACAATGCAGGCGGACACAAACAGTTGATAGACAATTGCCACAGCCAATCAGATCACAAGTTGTTGTCAGTAAGGCCTTCTAGCTGGCCTTACGCTGTGATTGGATACTCACTTGGGAGTCCCAAGTGAGTATCCAATCACAAGTTGGGAAAACAGGAAGTGGCTCCGGAGCCATACGAGCCATAGAAAGACACAGAAAAGTCACTGGTACTCACAAAGTAGGAGAGCAAAATGTTTATTAGGTGGCAGACATATATTTGAAAAGCCATTTTCAAGAAGGATACTTAGGAGAAATTAGATCTTGTGAGATGAGCTATCCCGGCGGAGAAATGGTTCACACGAATCAACCGACTACGACAACTACCGACTACGAGCGGGTTTATTTCTGAATTTTTTCATTTTCATGTTCATTTGTTTTATTCAATTCTTTTAATTTTGACAATACCACGTAAGATATGTTTTAATTGCTGAAGCGGATTTATTGAATGTTGAATGCACTGAAAATAGACCGTTTTGTACACTGTGGAGGTGATTAACTGCCCAGTAGTGTGTAAGTGGGTTTCTGTACAGTATCTCCAGCCGTGTCTATGTGGTGACATAAATTACGGTATTTTGAGAGGTGAAGTCGGACTAGGTAGGACATCACTGAAGGCCTAGGTGAGAAACATACGGCCCGCCACTGATTAGTATTCATTTCTGTAATCAGCCTGACCTATGTAAGCCTAGATAATAAACTTTAGGATTAACACATGGTTTCATATCATTTGTTCATGTTTATCCTGTTAAACTGTAAGTAGGTTAGTTATAACTATTGAATACCATAATAAGTCAGGAGTCAAGAGTCGAATTTCAGTGTTATTTGAGGGGCCTCTGCAGTGGAAAAATTGGGCCCTGAAGTCAAAAAGGTTAAGTACCCGTGATGTAAACCACAAGGAAGTGTTTTAAATGTAGGATATACATATAATATGACCGCTTTAAGAGAGAGAGCTCTGGATGTGGATGATTTTCTTTTAACAAAGT
Organism: Entelurus aequoreus; assembly: GCF_033978785.1. Classification (NCBI taxonomy): domain Eukaryota; kingdom Metazoa; phylum Chordata; class Actinopteri; order Syngnathiformes; family Syngnathidae; genus Entelurus; species Entelurus aequoreus. The sequence continues at coordinate 10,582,535 of NC_084752.1, forward strand.
GATTATTGATTGAAGTCAAGTGAATTAAATTTTTATAGCAAATTTTTCTCTAGATAACTCAAGGCGTTTTACATAGTAAAACCCATTATCTGCATCTTTAAGATTCATTTAAACCAGTGTGAGTGGCACTGGAATCAAGAAGGGTAACGAGTCTTGGCCAAGGAGTAGCACACAATGGCAGTGACTAGGATGGCGGAAGCTGGAACAGACCTGCAACCCTCAAGTTGCTGGCATGACCGCTCAACCAGCTGAGCCACGCCGGTCCTCAATTGACCACCTCCTCGTCATCCTTTAAACATCCAGAATCAGAAATACTTTAATAATCCCCGAGGGGAAATTAAGATTTTCAGCACAATCCCATTTTAAGAGCAGACAAACATTACAGGGAGACAGAACAGGATCGCTGACGGATCTGCCATATTCCAGCGCCCCTTACAAAAAAGGTGAGAAACAGGTGAACGCTGGGGAGGGGTGAGAAAAAAAATTCAGGCTGAGCCTGGGCCCCTTGAGAGGGGGTCCAGACCGAGGCCAAGGGGAAAAAAACTCATAGCCATAGCTGGAACACAAAGGACATTAAAGACATTAAAAGAGCAGAGCTGATGCAACCAGCCACTTCAACACACAGCCACAACAGTAAAACAACAACAACAATATAAACATATACACTGTGGTGGCCTCTGCGGTGTTGCACGTCATCGTCTGCTGGGGCGGGGGGAGCATGGCCAGAGACAGGAGCAGACCCAACAAAGCAACCATGAGAGCCGACTCCACCCTCGGCCGCCCACCAACTCTCGGTTAGTGTCCAGTCCGCACGGATGAGCGAGGATACGTTCAAGGAGACCAATGTGTCTGATACCTGCTTATTCAGCCAAGACACTGCTCAGCCCCAGCTCCGCAGCCCTGTCTCTTCATCCGCATCTACTTCAGTCTCTCCAAACGGACTCTGCCGTGGCAGAGACCCAGCAGCTGGTCTCCATGGCCAAAAGGCTCCCAGGAGGCAGATCCAGAAGTTCACAAAAAGCACAGCAGAAGTCACGAAAGTGCCACCCCTTGTCACACAGTACCGAAGGGTCCCGAACCACAAGGACAAAACCTACAGTATTTTATACACACAGAAAACCATCAGAATCCTGGAGATGTGTGACTTTAAGTCGGGACTCGCCTCAGGAGGGACTCAATGAAATAAATCATTGACTACTGTATTCTAAGACATCCCCAGTGTAGTTAATGATTGCTTGAATTATTTCAGTAAATGGCACCTCTCTCTCTGCAGGCATTCCTCTCCAGAAACGAAGCACAGATCCAGATAGCCTCCATTCTGGCTGAGAAGGACACCCTGAGGTCTCAGATAATGGAGCTCAAGAAAGCTTTTAGTTTGCAAGACAAAGACCGGCAGAGCTCTGATGTAATTTCCGACTCAACATCACCAGCATAGACCAAGAAAAATATCAATGATGTATAATCGTTTCTTTACAGGTGAGAGGAATTGCCTGTAAGTGTGACGACTCCCCGATCCCGAACAGACGCAAGCTTTGTCGCATGGACGCAGTCAATCCTTCATCGCAAAATTGCTTTTACTCAAAGGTGCGCGAATGAGGTTTTGCTAAGATGCTTAAAACATGTGCCAAGTTAAGTTAAGGGGAGTTTTTTTAAAATGCTATCCTATGTCTAAAAACATTTCCTCATTCACAAGCAACATAACACACTTTCGATGGCTTCACAACAGGGAGCTGCGGTGTTGACATTTTTGGCTACCACAGTTAACCCATACTTGCCAACCTTCCCAAATTTTCCGGGAGACTCCCGAATTTCAGAGCCTCTCCCGAAAATCTCCCGGGACAACCATTCTCCCGAATTTCTCCCGATTTCCAGCCGGACCTGAGTGAGGACAGTCTGTCGTCACGTCCACTTTTCCTCCATATAAACAGCGTGCCGGCCCAGTCACGTTATAACATCTACGGCAGGGGTCTCAGACACCGTTATTTTGCGGCCCACACTTAATATGAAAATGTAATGTTATGCGGCCAGCAAGTTTTAAATGAATGCCGCTTGACAGCGTCATACTTGCCAACCCTCGCGATTTTTCCGGGAGACTCCCGAATTTCAGGGCAACCATTCTCTCAAATGTCTTCACCCAAACAACAATATTAAGGGCGTGCCGTGATGTCACTGCCTTTAGCGTCCTCTACAACTTGTACAAACAGCTTGCCAGCCCAGTCACATGTTGTATTTGGCTTCTGCAGACACACGTAAGTGACAGCAAGACATACTTGATCAACATTCCACACAGGTCACACTGAGGGTAGCCGTATAAACAAGTTTAACACTGTTACAAATATGCGCCACACTGTGAACCCACACCAAACAAGAATGACAAACACATTTCGGGAGAACATCCGCACCGTAAGACAACATAAACACAACAGAACAAATACCCAGAACACCTTGCAGCCCTTCCGGGCTGCAGTATACACCCCCATTAACACCAAACCCCGCCCCCCCAACCCTGGGCCCCCACACATCAACCCCCCCCCCCCTCTGTGCGTCGGTTGAGGTGGGCGGGGTTGGCGGGGGTGGGGTTTGGTGGTAATGGGGGTGTATATTGCAGCCCGGGAGAGTTAGGGTTGCAAGGTGTTCTGGGTATTTGTTCTGTTGTGTTTATGTTGTGTTTAGGTGCGGATGTTCTCCCGAAATGTGTTTGTCATTCTTGTTTGGTGTGGGTTCACAGTCTGGCGCATATTTGTAACAGTGATAAAGTTGTTTATACGGGCACCCTCAGTGTGACATGTTTGGCTGTTGATCAAGTATGTCTGTGTGCAGAAGCCTCATACAACATGTGACTGAGCCGGCACGCAAGAAGGAGACTATTAGTCTCTGTTATCCATAGGTTTATCTATAACCCATAAAAAAGTAAGCAGGCACGAAGCTATTGCTCAGCGTGCGTTTATCCCAGCCGGCACGTTAATAGACTGACACACAACATCCGGATTCCCATCATGCATTGCTTCAGAACTACGGCAAGTAGTAGAGAGGAGTATTATGTGTGTGTGTATGTGTAAATAAATGAACACAGAAATTCAAGTATTTGAATTCTAGCTGTAAATATACTCCTCCCTCCTTAACCCCGGCCCCCGGTACGCCCCGCCCACACCGACCCCGCCCACCTAACCCCCCTTGGCAAGTATCAGTTAACCACATGGATGTCACAATACTGGAAACAGCTGCCAATCATGTAATCCCTGTTTATTAGGTGTGAACTACAATTGAGGAACAACGGTAGGCCATATTCAAGATTCGATTGGTACCTGTGTTGAAATGTAGTATAAAATAGTTTAAAATGTTTTATTTTGAGGAAAGTGCAACAGTAAGAAATTGAACTGAATTATTATATATTTTAGTAAATTATAGTTCCTTACAATAAATACAACAGAAAGCCATGTCAATAATGATCTCACTGGCTAAATAAATCTTGTTTACACCTCAATACCAAAAAGACTGTATGTATGTTCTTCTCTCGTAAGTCAACAGAAGGTGATCAACCGTCTGGAGAGAGTCTTGATATCCTAGAAAAATTCTAATATCTTGGACTGGTCTTTGACACAAATTTATCATGTCTATATTGCCAAAAGTATTTGGCCACCTGCCTTGACTCACATATGAACTTGAACTTTCATCCCATTCCTAACCCATAGGGCTCAATATGATGTCGGTCCACCTTTTGCAGCTATTACAGCTTCAACTCTTCTGGGAAAGCTGTCCATAAGGTTGCGGAGTGTGTTTGTAGGAATTGTCCACCATTCTTCCAAAAGCGCATTGGTTAGGTCACACTGATGTCGGTCGAGAAGGCTCGGCTCTCAGTCTCTGTTCTAAGTCATCCCAAAGGTTGTTAGGTCAGGATTCTGTGCAGGCCAGTCAAGTTCATCCACACCAGACTCTGTCATCCATGTCTTTATGGACCTTGCTTTGTGCACTGGTGCACAGTCATGTTGGAAGAAGAAGGGGCCCGCTCCAAACTGTTCCCACAAAGTTGGGAGCATGGAATTGTCCAAAATGTTTTGGTATCCGGGAGCAAGTTCCTTTCACTGGAACTAACTCCTGAAAAACAACCCCACACCATAATTCCTCCTCCACCAAATTTCACACTCCGCCCAATGCAGTCCGAAATGTACCGTTCTCCAGGCAACCTCCAAACCCAGACTCGTCCATCAGATTGCCAGATAGAAAAGCGTGATTCATCACTCCAGAGAACGCGTCTCCACTGCTCTAGAGTCCAGTGGCGACGTGCTTTACACCACTGCATCCCACGCTTTGCATTGCACTTGGTGATGTATGGCTTAGATGCAGCTGCTCGGCCATGGAAACCCATTCCATGAAGCTCTCTGCGTACTGTACGTGGGCTAATTGGAAGGTCACATGAAGTTTGGAGCTCTGTAGCAACTGCCTGTGCAGAAAGTCTTTGCATTATGGCTTCAGCATCCGCTGACCCCTCTCTGTCAGTTTACGTGGCCTACCACTTCGTGGCTGAGTTGCTGTTGTTCCCAAACTCTTCCATTTTCTTATAATAAAGCCGACAGTTGACTTTGGAATATTTAGGAGCGAGGAAATTTCACGACTGGATTTGTTGCACAGGTGGCATCCTATGACAGTTCCACGCTGGAAATCACTGAGCTCCTGAAAGCGGCCCATTCTTTCAAAAATGTTTGTAGAAACAGTCTCCATGCCAGGTGCTTGATTTTATACACCTATGGCCGGGCCAAGTGATCAGAACACCTGATTCTGATCATTTGGATGGGTGGCCAAATACTTTTGGCAATATAGTGTATACGTTATTGTTTCACAACTTGGACACACAGAAAACTGTGCTAAAACCCATCAAGTCTCTCTTCAAAAGGGCAGTTAAAATCCTTGACAGGAAACCAATGCACTTCCACAATTGTATTACTTAACACTTAACATTCTTGATCTGGATAGCTACCAGATCTTTATGGATGCGTGTCTCATCTACAAAGTTTTAAATGCACTTGCACCACTACCATTATATGAAATCATTCAGAGGAGAAACAGTGAAGGACGGAGAACTAGGGCCTTGTCTAGAGGTGGTTGTAATACGCCAAGAACAAAATTCGTTCAAATGGTCACCTCTGTAAGAGGAACACAATCCTGGAATAAGTTGCCCACACACATTAGAGACTGTAATAACTATCCACTTTTCAAAAAAAACCGTAAACACTGGCTAAAAATAAATCAGACGTGCACCCATTAAACCATTAAACACTGTTTCCAGACTCCAGCCCGTTCCAGTGGGCTTCTGGCCAGCATATTTGAAGCTATGAGGGAATTGTCTGTCCTGGTCTATTGTCTTGTAAATTGTGTAATGCAACTGCTTGTCTTGTCTGTTTTATGATGTGTTATTTCTTTGGTTCATATTTCTGTCATCGTGGTTTTAAAGTCTTATGTGTCTCACTGTGTTATTTTAGAAACCTGCCTCGGGTCTACGGCTGAAAATGAGCATTCATGCTAAGTCTGGCACATTTATTCAAGTGTTGATTAATGTGCACTGTCCCAATTGAATAAATGAAATGAAATGAAAATGCATAACTTTAATATATATTTGTTTTAAAATATCTTTGTAACAATATTCATACTCTAATTCAGCTTTACGTAATCATGAATACTTATTCTGTATGCATGCGTGTTTGTCTCTCTTAAAGTGTGACAATTCAATGGCCAGTAGTGAAGAACCTCCAAGTCCTCAGTCTCTACACATAAGAAAGGGAGCTCTTCATGAAGAAAACAGGTGAGCGTGTTTATGTTTGTTCTATTTTTGTTCTTGGCTAAAGTTAACAGTTTGTTTAAAAGCTATTATAGACACCTGCCACAGGGCATGTCTTTTCCATTGCTGTGTCTCTGGCACAGAATCCAGTCTGTGACGCAATGTGGAAAGAATCTATTTTACACAGAGTGATAATGCTAACTTGTCAAACCAGTCTTGGGTGTTGCACAGTAGATCATAATTCCATGTTCAGTGTTTTACTAAATATGTGTTTGTGTTTGGTGTGAAAGTTTCGTTGTACTTGTGCAATGACAATAAAGACCTATCTATCTATGTGTGAGTCCCAAATCCGACTGAGATGTTTTCTGTTTTGTAGCCTGGAAACAGTGGAGACTGATGATTTGTCATTGGACGACTTTGTGATCCTCCGCAATGGTGCGTTTTGCAAACCTACAGTTTAGTTCCTTACAAAGATATGAACAATCCAGAATGTTTATACTGTCTTCATGGCGTAGTGCAGGGGTCACCAACCTTTTTGAAACCAAGGGCTACTTCTTGGGTACTGATTAATGCGAAGGGCTACCAGTTAGATACACACTTAAATAAATTGCCAGAAGTAGCCAATTTGCTCAATTTACCTTTAACTCTGTTATTATTAATAATTAATGATATTTATCTTTGTGGAAACACTGATCATCTTAATGATTTCTCACAATAAATATATATAGAAACAGATAAATATCAATATGCAACACTTTATTTTTATATTTTCTCTAAGTGCACATTTTTCAAATTGAACATTTTCAAATGATCACTTCTAAGACAGTCTTGTGAAATCACAATATCCCATTTTAACTAGCTAGCCACTAACATTTTTTAACAAATCATGAATTACTTTGCACCATGTTTGTACAAATAATAACTCATGTAAAATACAAAAGTAAACTCTCGAATGTTGAAATCATGTCACACTTTGAACTGGACACCAAATCTGTTATCTGTTTCTTTGTCAGTTAGTGGGAAGCCTGGCATTGCATGCTGTTAACTAGTGTGTTGTACTCTGGTGTGTAACTTGACACTGCAACTCTGAGTGAGTCTTGCAGATGTGCATCAGTGAGGCGTGTTCTGTGTTTGTTCTTGATCAAGTTCATGTCAGAAAAGGCTGATTCACAAAGATAAGATTTTTCCTCATTGTTTGCGGAACCTTCTTAATCTTTTGGACATATTTTCACAGCAATCTGGGCTTAAGCTTAATTATGATAAATGTAAAATGTTAAGGATCGGAAATCTAAAGGGAACGTCCTTTCGAATGGAATGCAAAGTGTTTTGTTTATAAATTATATGCAATCTGTTGTGTTCCCTATTTTTTTTCTGTGTACATTAATGAAGGTGTGTGTTGCTGAGTCCGACTTGGACATTATCTGGACTGGGCCTGGTTTAAAAAACCCTTTAAAAAAATCTAATTTCATTGACGACCTGGTCTGTTGAAGATAAGGCCCTTTTTTAAAAAATAAAATAAAATAAGATAAATAAATAAAAAACATTTTCTTGGATAAAAAAGAAAGTAAAACAATATAAAAATAATTACATAAAAAATAGTAATTAATGAAAATGTTAGTGGACCAGCAGCCTATACAATCATGTGTGCTTCAGGGACTGTGTCCCTTGCAGATGTGTTGTCTATGTTGTGGGAACCAGAATATTGGTAGCAGAAAGAAATAACCCCTTTTGTGTGAGTGGGTGTGGATGAGTGTGCATGGGGGAGGTTGTTTGGGTTGATGCACTGATTGAAAGTGTATCTTGTGTTTTTTCTATGTAGATTTAATTTTTAAAAAAAAATAAAAATGTTTTATTTTTTTATTTTTATTTTTTTAAGAACAGGCCCGCGGGCGACTCATCTGGTCCTTACGGGCGACCTGGTGCCCGCGGGCACCGCGTTGGTGACCCCTGGCGTAGTGGGTAGAGCGGCCGGGTCAGAAACCTGAGGGTTGCACGTTCGCTCCCCGCCTCTTGACATCCAAATCGCTGCCGTTGTGTCCTTGGGCAGGACACTTCACCCTTGCCCCCAGTGCCGCTCACACTGGTGAATGAATGATGAATGATTGGTGGTGGTCGGAGGGGCCGTAGGCGCAAACTGGCAGCCACGCTTCCGTCAGTCTACCCCAGGGCAGCTGTGGCTATGAAAGTAACTTACCACCACCAGGTGTGAATGAATGATGGGTTCTCACTTCTCTGTGAAGTGCGTTGAGTGTCTAGAAAAGCGCTATATAAATCTAATCCATTATTATTATTCGTTGTAAAATGGAAGGGGCAAATGTAAAAAAATTAAAAATAAATCCAGAAAAAAATCACATTAAACATAGTCAGGGAAATACAGTAGGAAGGTGATTCATATGGCCCCATTCGTTGCTGTTTACCTGACACATGAAATGTGACAAAAAAAGTGGTTGCACTGTCCACTTTAGCCCCCAGATGGCAGTAAAGTGTTGAATATCTTGAAATGTGTTATGTGGCAATTCCAACTTTGACCACAGCAGAATAGGCCCTTCCCTCCTGTAAGTATTTGCTTCACCAATCAGCAAACAATCTGACAGCCCAAAGACCATGAGTTACAGTCGTGGTCAAAGAACATAATGTCTTGAGTTTCCAATAATTTCTACAACTGTTTTTTTTTTGTGATACAGTGATTGTAGCGCATACTTGTCTGTCACACAAAACATTCATGAAGTTTGGTTCTTTTATGAATTTATTATGGGTCTACTGAAAATGTTACCAAATCTGCTGGGTCAAAAGTATACATACACTACATTATCAATTTTGGTGATGTAGAAAAGCTACAATCAAATCAAATTAGCTTCATGGCATGGCCTCTTAACTTCATGTGAGTGATTATGACTGACGACACCTGTTGACTTTTCTGAGCCCATTTAAATAGTGCTCATGTGATGCAGTCATTAGACTCGGTTACAAACGCGACAATGGGAAAGTCAAAAGAAACTCAGCACAGATCTGAAAAAACTAATCATTGACTTGAACAAGTCAGGGAAGTCACTTGGAGCCATTTCAAAGCAGCTTAAGGTCCCAAGAGCAACTGTGCAGACAATTGTTCGTAAGTATAAAGTGCATGGCACAGTTTTGTCACTGCCACGATCAGGAAGAAATTGCAAGCTATCACCTGCTGCTGAGAGAAAATTGTTCAGGATAATCAAGAGTCAACCGAGAACCACCAAAAAGCAGGTCTGCTATGAATTGGAAGCTGCCGGAACACAGGTGTCAGTGTCCACAGTCAAGCGTGTTTTGCATCGCCAAGGACTGAGAGGCTACCATGCAAGAAGGAAGCCCTTGCTCCAGAAGCGACTCCTTAAGGCTTGTCTAAAGTTTACTGCTGATCACATGGACAAAGATAAGACCTTCTGGAGGAAAGTTCTGTGGTCAGATGAAACAAAAAGGTAGCTGTTTGGCCACAATACCCAGGAATATGTTTGGAGGAGAAAAGGTGATGCCTTCAATCCCAGGAACACCAACCTACCGTCAAGCATGGTGGTGGTATTATTATGCCCTGGGCCTGTTTTGCTGCCAATGGAACTGGTGCTTTAAAGCGAGTAAATGGGACAATGAAAAAGGAGGATTACCTCCAAATTCTTCAGGACAAGCTAAAATCATCAGCCCGGAGGTTGGGTCTTGGGCGCAGTTGGGTGTTCCAACAGGACAATGACCCCAAACACACGTCAAAAGTGGTAAAGGAATGGCTAAATCAGGCTAGAATTAAGGTTTTAGAATGGCCTTCCCAAAGTTCTGACTTAAACCCCATTGAGAACATGTGGACAATGCTGAAGAAACAAGTCCATGTCAGAAAACCAACAAATTTAGCTGAACTGCACCAATTTTGTCAAGGGGAGTGGTCACAAGTTCAACCACAAGCTTGCCAGAAGCTTGTGGATGGCTACCAAAAGTGCCTTATTGCAGTGAAACTTGCCAATGGACATGTAACCAAATATTAACATTGCTGTATGTATACTTTTGACCCAGCAGATTTGCTCACATTTTCAGTAGACCCATAATAAATTCATAAAAGAACCAAACTTCATGAATGTTATTTTGTGACCAACAAGTATGTGCTCCAATCACTCTATCACAAACAACTAAGAGTTATAGAAACTTTTGGAAATTCAAGACAACTATGACTTTATGTTCTTTACAAGTGTATGTAAACTTTTGACCATAGATAAGGTGAGGCACCAGCCGAGAATTAAAAGTGAGGAGTTGGTTAATAATCTTTAGGAAGTTGGGAGCAGAGATGTGACCATCGTAAAGGAACCGAGTATTTTGAACGGTTCTTTTAAGTCAGGGGTGATCATTACGTCGATCGCAAGCTGCCGGTCGATCGGGGAGGGTGTGTCAGTCGATCACCAGCCAGTCATTAAAAAATAGACCTAAAAATTAGCGATCATCAATCTTCACCAAGACGTCACTTTGGTCATTATTAAGAATAAATTATTTTTCAGGACTTATGCAGATCCCAAATACAGATCAGCAGGTACCAGAAGGTAAGAAACGTTGCTTTTGAATAATATTGCGAGACAAAACGCCAGATAATATTTCTTACCTTATACACACACACCATAATAATACTCCTATGTTGAAGCACAGTACAATCCATCAAGCGGTGCGGCTTTAAAGCTTACCAAAGTCGTACTAAAACAGTTTGATAGATTTTTGAGCGCCGTGTGTAATGTTCTATATTTTCAATGGAACATATAAAATGTTGGTGTTGTTTACTTGAGTCTTATTGCCGTCATAGTGCAGCCTACACTTATCTCTTATGTTTGACTGCCATCTACTGGTCACACTTCTCATCACACAATGTACCAAATGAAAAAGCTTCGAGGTCGGTAAGAACAACCAAACATATTCCTTACATAAGGCGCACTGTCGAGTTTTGAGGGAAAACATATATTTTAAGTGCGCCTTATAGTCCTGAAAATACGGTACACATATTTTTATTTGTGTATTTTTTCTATATTATCAAAATGTACTTAGTTAAGGGAAAATTTGAAATAGAAAAAGTGCGTATATGGCACCACCTTACGGATCGTTAACATAGAAAACACAACAAAAATTAAATTATATTCAATATAATTCCCACCAATACAGTATTATTGGTATAAATGTAAAATTGTTTTGATCCACATCCCATCTGATAACCGCTACCAGCGATATTTCACTTCATAATAATGATAATAAAAAAAACAGTTAAAAAAAAGAACTACAATAAAAAGTATGTTTTTTGAACGGCTCTTTGAAAGGAAGGGCTCCTTAAGATCGGGCTCCTTTCAAAGAGCCATAAATCTTATCTCTAGTGGGAGCAAAGTACTCAAGTATTCGTCTGATTTCACTTCCGCGGTGATGGATTTTCTTTTCTGTGATGCACTGCCATCAGAAGAGAAGGCCTTAGGCTCGGAAAACATGATAAAGGGCAAAATGTTAACAAAAAAGATCAAAGGGGACGCCTCCCTTGACGCATGTCGTAGGAACGATTAGCGTGTGTCAAAATTTGGAGGGAAATTGAAAAGATCAAAACTTGTGTGGCTTGCAAACAAGGGTTTTTTCGCCATGTCTCATTTCCCTCAATCAAATACAAACTCATCAAAAACCTTAATTTAATGTTATCTTTTTTCTGGATTTTTTTTTTTTTTTACAATTATTTTTGTTCCAATATGAATGGTAAATGGTTTGTACTTGTATAGCACTTTTCTACCTTCAAGGTTATTTTTTACCTCACTGAATGTGCTTTCTTTGTCAGTCCCATGTGGAAAGGGTCATTGCCCATATATAAAACCCAAAACCAGTGAAGTTGGTACGTTGTGTAAATGGTAAATAAAAACAGAATACAATGATTTACAAATCCTTTTCAACTTATAATCAATCGAATAAACTGCAAAGACAACATACTTAACGTTCGAAATGGTAAACTTTGTTATTTTTTGCCAATATTAGCTCATTTGGAATTTGATGCCTGCAACATGTTTCAAAAAAGCTGGCACAAGTGGCAAAAAAGACTAATAAAGTTGAGGAATGCTCATCAAACACTTATTTGGAACATCCCACAGGTGAACAGGCTAATTGGGAACAGGTGGGTGCCATGATTGGGTATAAAAGCAGCTTACATTAAATGCTCAGTCATTCACAAACAAGGATGGGGCGAGGGTCACCACTTGTATGAGCAAATTGTTGAACAGTTTAAGAACAACATTTCTCAACCAGCTATTGCAAGGAATTTAGGGATTTCACCATTTAAGGTCCGTAATATCATCAAAAGGTTAAGAGAATCTGGAGAAATCACTGCATGTATGCAGCAAGGCTATAAAAAAACAACATTGAATGCCCGTGACCTTCGATCCCTCAGACGGTACACTCAGTGTGTAAAGGATATCACCACATGGGCTCAGGAACACTTCAGAAAATCACTGTCAGTAACTACAGTTTGTCGCTACATCTGTAAGTGCAAGTTAAAACTCTACTATGCAAAATGAAAGCCATTTATCAACAACACCCAGAAACGCTGCCGTCTTTGCTGGGCCCGAGCTCATCTAAAGATGGACGGATGCAAAGTGTAAAAGTGTTCTGTGGTCTGACGAGTTCACATTTCAAATCGTTTTTGGAAACTGTGGACGTCGTGTCCTCCGGAACAAAGAGGAAAAGAACCATCTGGACTGTTAAAGGCGCAAAGTTGAAAAGCCAGCATCTGTGATGGTATGGGGGTGTATCAGTGCCCAAGACATGGGTAACTTACACATCTGTGAAGGCACCATTAATGCTGAAAGGTACATCCAGGTTTTGGAGCAACATATGTTGCCATCCAGGCAACGTTATCATGGACGCCCCTGCTTATTTCAGCCAGACAATGCCGAGCCACGTGTTACAACAGTGTGGTTTCATAGTAAAAGAGTGCGGGTACTAGACTGGCCTGCCTGTAGTTCAGACTTGTCTCCCATTGAAAATGTGTGGTGCATTATGAAGCGTAAAATACCACAATGGAGCCCCCGGACTGTTGAACAACTTAAGCTGTACATAAAACAAGAATGGGAAAGAATTCCACCTGAAAAGCTTAAAAAATGTGTCTCCTCAGTTCCCAAACGTTTACTAAGTGTTGTTAAAAGGAAAGGTCATGTAACACAGTGGTAAAAATGCCCCTGTGGCAACTTTTTTGCAATGTGTTGCTTCCATTAAATTCTATTATTTGCAAAAAAACATTACGTTTCTCAGTTCGAACATTAAATATCTTGTCTTTGCAGTCTATTCAATTGAATATAAGTTGAAAAGGATTTGAAAATCATTGTATTCTGTTTTTATTTACCATTTACGCAATGTGCCAACTTCACTGCTTTTGGGTTTTGTACATTTGCAATTAGGAATTTTAAATTATTTCCTTTCACAGTGTCCTAAGTGACCTATGAATAAATTACTACATTAGTTCCATGAAGACGACCTTGATGGAAAAACATTTAACACCCTCTTTCCTGTTCAGTGTTGAATGAAGGCAAAGAGACATCGACACAATTTGTACCTGGAAGAACCAAATCCATATACAGGTGAGGTGATCTTCACATCAACTGTTTATTTTAATTGTATTATTATTATTTGTCCGGCTTGTTAAATCAACATTAAAAAAAATATATATATACATTATATATCAATATAGATCAATACAGTCTGCAGGGATACAGTCCGTAAGCACACATGATTGTATTTCTTTATGAAAAATAAAAATAAATAAAAAAATAAAAAAATTCCACCCCCCCAAATCTGCCCCGCCACATTATTTGACGTGCCTATAAAAGCCTATAAATAATATGTGTTAATACAATGCTTAATCTTTTCTTACAAAATATATGTGTTCTTTCCCTTTAGACATTAAAAATCATGTACTGCATGCAATTGCATATCTTTCAAAATTCACTATTATCAAAATCAAAATATTATATTATCATGTATTCCAAATATATTTTATATTAAAATAAAGATAAATACTGTACTTAAACATCTGCTTGACTTATGATTTCAAAACAAATTATCAATCAAATTGTAGACCGTAAAATTGACAATAGATTTTACGGTTCAATTCCGCCGATTGAGTTTTTTACCGTAAAATCAACTTTGGTACTGTTTTTTCCCATATACAGTAAGACTTCCGCCTTACTCCACCACCCGATCCCTAAGATCAGCCGATCAACTGCTACTGACGGTCCCTGACACAAGGCTGACGCTTAGAGGTGACAGAGCTTTCGCCGCTGCTGCTCCCAAGCTCTGGAACGACCTACCTCTGAGTGTTAGACAGGCCTCCTCTCTTCCTGTTTTTAAATCTCTCTTAAAAACATACTTTTATTCCATGGCTTTTAACACTGAGTGATATCCATCCTGCTATGGCGCCCCATAATACACCTGCTGTGAACCTGTTTTTATGTTTTTATGCTCTATTTATTTTAGTTATATATTTTTTATTGTGCTCTGTTTGTGTTGTGTTGTGTTTGCTCGGTTCTCGTATTATCTTTTAACCTGCCCATTGTACAGCCCTGTGGTAAATTTTAAATGTGCTTTATAAATAAAGTTGATTTGATTTGACACTAAAACATTAACAAAACAAATAAAAAAACATTAAAACAACAAGATTTTACGGTAAAAAAAACAAAACAAAACTGGCAGCTCTGTTGCTTGAATTTTACCGCCAAAAACAGTAATATTGTTTTTCCAATCCATTTATTACATTGTTTTATATGCTGTAAAAAAAACACTGCTTTTACTGTAAAATTCTGGTGCCTGAGCTGCCAGTTTTTAAAGTAATTTTTTTTTTTTTTTGTAAAAAAAATATATTGTTAATGTATTATATATATATACATGTATATTCCCTCTGAGGGCAACCATAACTGCGATGTGGCCCTCAATGAAAACGAGTTTGACACCCCTAGTGAACTCAATGCCCAAGAGAGTTAAATCAGTGCTGGAAAAGATAATTGTAGCCTCACAAAATATTAACACTTTGGGCAAAATTTGGACATTTTCACTCAAGTTTCCGTATTGAAAAATTAAAATAAGAATACATGTACTCTTACACCTCACCTGTCAACCAGTCATCCATTGTGCTGCCATGGGGCAAATGTAATAATTTCTTCTAATCTTTTTAATCTCTCACTAGCCTGGATAAGAATTCTGTACCACCGTTCCTTGTCCGTTCCCGTCCAAAAGCAATTCGCATCAGTGGCCGAGTGGTCACCATTTCCTTCAAGGGAGATGCACTGCCAAGTCAGATTGTGGTGGCAGGAGGCAATAAGACCGGAGTGTTTGTGCATCAAGTCACAGAAGGGAGTGCTGCACATACTGCGGGTGTCAGCCATGGAGCACAAATAGTGGAGGTCAGATTAAGTATATTTGACTACCTAACACATCTGTTGGGGTATGTAAAGTCGCTGACCAAACATTTGTCCTTTGCAGGTGAAATACCAACAGAACCAGAAAGCTATAAGGGTGGTCCTGGAAGATTCCACTTTAGAAGAAGCTATGTGGGCTCTGGGCCAGGTCACTGACTTCTGCCACCTATCTCTGCGGCCCAGACAAGATGGTATGTCCCACAGTGTGGAATTAAAAACTGTTACAGTATGTATTCTTTAAATTTGTACACTATTTTCCTTCATTGTAACTATATCTTCATTAAATAACCATAAACCAGGGGTCGGCAACCCAAAACGTTGAAAGAGCCATATTGGACCAAAAATACAAAATAATTATCTGTCTGGAGCCGCAAAAAATTAAAAGCTGTATATAAGTTTTATAATGAAGGCAACACATGATGTAATTGTCTATGTGAGCTATAATAGCCTACTATCAAAATGACTATGTGTCGCAGGCTGACTCAAATCTTCATTGACAGAAATGTTGAAATGTAATATTTATTCTACACATTTTTACAACATTAGAAACCATTAGTTGTCATGATCTGTGGTCTAGATCATGTTTTGTGTAGTTATGTTGTGTTAGTTTTGGACTCCTTTTAGTTCATGTGTGTGCACCTCCCTGAGTTTGTTTTGGTTGCCATGGTTGCTAATTATATTCACCTGTCTCTGATTAGTGTTCGGCCGCTCACCTGCTACCCGAGCACTAATCAGAGGCATTATTTAAGCCTGTCTTTGCCAGTCAGTCGGCCTGGCGTCATTGTATTGTCTGCTTCATGCAACCTCTCTATGTGAGTTTTGCCTTGTATCTAGTTTATGCTAAATGTTTGATTCATGCCATGCTACCTAAGTCTTGTTTGTTTCATGCCACAGTTACCTGAGTATTGTTTGTCCCTAGTCCATGCTAAGAAGTAGCATTAGCTCCAAGTGCGATCAACACGTTGTACCTTCGCCTTGTGTTCCGTTTTGTTTGTACTACTTTGGTAGTTTGAGAATTAAATCATGTTTTTACCTGCACGTCATGTCCGGAGTGGTCCGTCTGCATTCCTGGGAGAACGACCTTCAGCAAGCTGCGACCCCCCCACCGTGACATTAGTACATCAGAGGCTACTCAGATGGTGGAAATTACTGGCCTTTCTTGGCCAAAGGTATAGATGTGTGTGTCCAAGTTAAAGGAAACGGCAGGCTGTCTTCTTTTAATAGATTTATTACAATCTTTGGCAAGCTAGGTCATGTTTGCTGTGGTCTGGAACAACATGGCACACAAACAACTATCAGAAATGCAGCCAAAATTACATACAGATAATGTGTCATGAGACATGCGAAACTAAATTATATACAAAGAGGATTCAAGTATTGGCCCTGTGATGAGGTGGCGACTTGTCCAGGGTGTACACCGCCTTCTGCCCGAATGCAGCTGAGATAGGCTCCAGCACCCCCCGCAACCTCAAAAAGGACACGCGGTAGAAAATGGATGCATGGATGGAGGATACAAGTAAAGGATATTAAATGAACTCAAATATACCAATAAATGAGGGATAATGATGCACTATGTACATACAGTTAGCCTAAATAGCATGTTAGCATTGATTAGCATGCAGTCATGCACTGAGCAAATATGCCTGATTAGCACTCCAACAAGTCAATAACATCAACAAAGCTCACCTTTGTGCATTCATACACAGCATAAAACGTTTGGTGGACAAAATGAGACAAAGAAGGAGTGGAAGATTTTATATGTAAACAAATTGTTGCGTCACAGTCCACACTATGGTGAGTTCAAGAACTGCCGAAATTAGTCGGACAAAACGATGTTCACCAAATAGTGTCTTCAGTGAAGCATACACACAAACATATTAAACAGTGGTAGTTCTAACAATTGGGAAGGTTTGTGTCATGTTTGTCCTCAAACCAAAAAAACATACTAAAACAAAAAAACAAAATTTCCCCCATCTTTTTCCAATTTCAATCAGTTTTTAAAAATGCTCCAGGGAGCCACTCGGGCGGCACTAAGGAGCCCCATGCGGCTCGAGAGCCGCGGGTTGACGACCCCCACCCTAAAAGAAGTTGTCGTTTTTATTCTGACTATTAATAAAATCTCTCAATCAATAAATTAAAATAAAAGCACCTTTTATATCCAAACAGACCCACCCTGTGATAATGGAAAATCTATATAAGCAAGTAGCAAAATTAGAACAGTAGATGGTTCTAAATTGACCCGATACGATATGTCATGGTGCATTATCAAACTAATTACAACCTGTCATACTCTGAATTCACAAATGCAGTAGTGCAATGGAAATACCACTTGTAAAACATGACACAACACTAAATGTAGTTTTTTGTTTTTAATGTGTCACTCAAATATCTTGGTCATAAGGAAGCGCTGCTAAGAAAACATGTACATGAGCTTATTACACAACCCAAAACCAGTGAAGTTGGCACGTTGTGTAACTCATAAATAAAAACAGAATACAATGATTTGCAAATCCTTTTCAACTTATATTCAATTGAATAGACTGCAAAAACAAGATACTTAATGTTCCAACTGAGAAACTTAATTTTTTTGGCAAATAATCGTTAAGTTAGAATTTAATGGTAGCAACACATTGCAAAAAAGTTGTCACAGGGGCATTTTTACCACTGTGTTACATGGCCTTTCCTTTTAACAACACTCAGTAAACGTTTGGGAACTGAGGAAACCAATTTTTGAAGCTTTTCAGGTGGAATTCTTTCCCATTCTTGCTTGATGTACAGCTTAAGTTGTTCAACAGTCCGGGGGTCTCCGTTGTGGTATTTTAGGCTTCATAATGCGCCACACATTTTCAATGGGAGACAGGTCTGGACTACAGGCAGGCCAGTCTAGTACCTGCACTCTTTTACTACGGAACCACACTGTTGTCACACGTGCAGAATGTGGCTCGGCATTGTCTTGCTAAAATAAGCAGGGGCGTCATTGAAAAGACGTAGCTTGGATGGCAACATATGTCGCTCCAAAACCTGTATGTACCTTTCAGCATTAATGGTGCCTTCACAGGTGTGTAAGTTACCCATGCCTTGGGCACTAATACACCCCCATACCATCAAAGATGCTGGCTTTTGAACTTTGCGCCTACAACAGTCCGGATGGTTCTTTTCCTCTTTGTTCTGGAGGACAACACGTCCCCAGTTTCCAAAAACAATTTGAGATGTGGACTCGTCAGACCACAGAACACTTTTCCACTTTGCATCCGTCCATCTTAGATGAGCACAGCGAAACCGGCGGTGTTTCTGGGTGTTGTTGATAAATGGCTTTGGCTTTGCATAGTAAGGTTTTAACTTGCACTTACAGATACAGTGACTGATTGTTCCTGAGCCCATGTGGTGATGTCCTTTACACACTGATGTCGCTTTTTGATGCAGTACCGCCTGAGGGATCGACGGTCCGTAACATCATCATTCTCTGAACCTTTTAATGATATTACGGACCGTAGATGGTGAAATCCCTAAATTCCTTGCAATAGCTCGTTGACAAATGTTGTTCCTAAACTGTTGGACATTTTGCTCATGCATTTGTTGACAAAGTGGTGACCCTCGCCCCATCCTTGTTTGTGAATGACTGAGCATTTCATGGAAGCTGCTTTTATACCCAATCATGTTGAAATGTAATATTTATTCTACACATTTTTACAACATTGGAAAACATTAGTAAAACTTCTCAGAGGGTGAGATAACTCCTGGAAATGAGTGTATTTGAATGGCCGAAGGTATAGATGTGTGTGTCCAAGTTAAAGGAAACGTCAGGCTGTCTTCTTCTAATGGATTTATTACAATCTTTGCAAGCTGGGTAACGTTTGCTGTGGTCTGGAACAACATGGCAAACAAACAACTATCAGAAATGCAGCCACTATAACATACAGATAATGTGTCATGAGTCATGCAAATATAAATTAAATACACAGAGGACATAAGTAAAGGAAATTAAATGAGCTCATATATACCTACAAATGAGGCATAATGATGCAATATGTACATACAACTAGCCTAAATAGCACTTTAGCATCGATTAGCTTGCAGTCATGCACTGACCAAATATGCCTGATTAGCACTCCAACAAGTCAATAACATCAACACAGCTCACCTTTGTGCATTCACGCACAGCATAAAACGTTTGGTGGACAAAATGAGACAAAGAAGGAGTGGCATAAAACACGTCTTTCTGTGGCAGCGTCGGAGAAAGTCGTACATGTCATCAGTGAAGCATGAACACAAACATTTTAAACAGTGGGCTTTCTAACAATTAGGAAGGGTTGTGTCATGTTTGTCCTCCTACAGAAACCATTTTTTTGCCATTTGCATACATTTTTGAAAAAGCTCCATGGAGCCACCAGGGCGCCGCTAAAAAGCCACATGTGGCTCTAGAGCGGTGGGTTGCTGACCCCCGGTTTAACAGAACACATTTTGTTTGACAATTGTCTATTTTTCACAAATACAACGTTTATGTAATGACAATTTTATAACAATAAAATGATTGGTGTTTACGGCTGTCACTCACCCGGTCTCGTCAACATGTACGCTAGCTCTCCAAATTGCTATTATAAGCTAACAACACCTAAAGCTAATGTGCGTGCATTTGTTACGTACGTACGTAATTATTTAATTACTCCTTGAGAGGGTGGACTGCAACAAGTCAATAACATCAACAAAGCTCCCCTTTTTGCATTCACGCACAGCATAAAACGTTTGGTGGACAAAATGAGACAAAGAAAGAGTGGCATAAAACACGTCTTTCTGTGGCGGTGGCGGAGAAAGTCGTACATGTAAACAAACTGTCGAGTCACAGTCCACAGAACGGTGAGTTCAAGGGCCGCTGAAATTAGTAGGACAAAATGGCGCTCGCCAAAGTGAAGCATAAACGCAAACATTTTAAGCAGTGGGATTTCTAACACTTAGGAAGGTTTGTCTGTCCTACAGAAATCATATTACAACAAAAAACCTATATTTGTTACGTGTACAGAGGGAAGAATGCGGGACAGACCGCATGGATGTCGTTTAGCTCTATATTTATTAACATATATAACAAGAAATGAAGTGTATAAACTAATCCAAAATGTGTATGGTGTGACTGTGTGCAGCGATTAACTGAGGAGTGTTACCAGGAGTGTGGCATGAGAGGCGGAAGTCCAAGATGGGCAAGGCAGACTCGAAAGTCCAGAGACAGGCAGGAAGTCGGGGGAAATAGCGAGGCGTCAAAAGTCCGTGTCCAGGCGGGAGGTCGAGATCCAAGAGGCAGCCAGGGAACCAGAGGGAATACGGGGAGACGAGACACACATCTCGTGACGCGGGAATGAAGGAATGCTGCTGGAAGGTGACAAGGGGACACAAGACAAATGAACACGGAGGGGTAGAAAACACAGAGAGAGAGAGAGGGTGCATAGAGCTAGATGAGTCGGCTTACTGTACTGAACAGGTCGCTACGTTCTGGCCCGGAACGCAGGTTTGCACTGGCTTAAGAAGGCGAGGAAGCCACCAGGGCGCTGCTAAAGAGCCGCGGGTTGCTGACCCCCGACCTAGATCAACAGTACTTGATCACAATTACTTACATTTCTGCACTAATTAAAACACTGTTATTTTTCAGACTACGAAGCTTTGCTGCAACAATTGCAAAACGATAAAATGTCATCAGGCGACTCCTTCTACGTGCGCGTCAACGTGACCATCCCAGCAGGTCCAAAAGGGACCATGGCTGTTTCCTGCAATGACATTCTGCATGTGACCAACACACGCCCTGCCAACACTGATGACTCATGGTATGCGAGTCAAGTTGACGCCTACAAGCTTCTGGCACACCAGAGTAGACTTGTACCCAACTACTACAGGTATTTATTGAACCAACCACATTGACTGGTTGGGTAAATGAAACCTTTAGCTGCAGAAAATAATGTTCCTGATTTGTCACAGAGCGCAGCGACTGCTTATACGGGCTATTGAAGAAATGAACTTTCAAACCCGGAAGTCTGAGAAGGTGCGAGTATTGTTAGGTAATGACTTCCTGTACCCTATTCGGTTTGTCTCTACTTGTGTGCTCTCAAAAGGAAGGACATGTTGTGGCCCAGAATACACGGAAAGCAGTGAGAATCGTAAGCACGTGTCAGCAGGGCCGAAACCCTTTGTGGGTCAGCGTGGAAAATGAAAAGAGCAAAAGCACGGAATCGGGTATGAGGACACACCATTTGGAAAGTCACAAGTCTTCAAGTCTGTACAGCAGGGGTGTCAAACGTACGGCCGGATCAGGCCCACGAACAGGTTTTATTCGCATCACGCACAGCATAAAACGTTTGGTGGACAAAATGAGACAAAGAAGGAGAGGCATAAAACACGTCTTTCTGTGGCGGCGGCGGAGAAAGTCGTGCATGTAAAACAAACTGTCGAGTCACAGTCCACAGAACGGTGAGTTCAAGAGCAGCTGATATTAGTAGGACAAAACGGCGCTCGCCAAATACTCTCATCAGCGAAGCATAAATTAACCTGACATTTTTGAACGAAATAAACTGCTGTTCTAAATGTGTCCACTGGATGTCGCAATAGCAATTCTTTGTATCTTTGTAGATGATGCTACATATGTACAAAATAAACCACATGATGTTAGTACCATCAGTCGAGGAAAATGATCAAACTACGTAAATAACACATTGTGATTGGATTTTGATAATTTTCTGTCAAGATAAAAAAAATATAACACCAATGACTGATGAACAATATCACATAAGTTATTCAGAAAGTATAAATAACGACAAATAAAGATAGAACAGGTAAGTGTAAAAAAAAAAAAAACACCATTATGATTTTTACAATTTCAGAATGTGCTTACTCTATTTTTAAACACAGAAAACAATCTGAAGTTGTCTTTATTTTTAACTTATCGTGCCGTGATTTTACCAGTCCGGCCCACTTGGGAGTAGATTTGTCCTCCATGTGGCCCCCGATCTAAAATGAGTTTCACACCCCTGCTCTACAGTGACCAAAAAAAATTACATTAGTCATAATTTGGTTCTATTGCCTCCCCTGTAGGTGAAACATCGGCACCTAGAAGTTGCATGACCCTCATGCCCTATACATTGGTCACCCCCCACTTCCCTCCCATATGCAGACCAGTCCTGTTACTGCCCTCTATTCTGGGACGCATCCTGGAAAATAAGGTTGCAAGTTGGCAAGGCTTTGAGCTCTGTGAACCAGGTAAGAGATAGTATACATAATCAAGCACGGGCGTTGAACTTGTTATTTTACGGTAAAAATCTGGCGACTGAGCTGACAGTTTTTTTTTTCGTAAACTATAGGTTTTATGTTTATACAGTGCATTACTGTTATTTCAAAGGGGGCCAAGGTAATTTTCATTGAGGGCCATACAACAGTTATGGCTGCACTCTTTAAACAGTAAAAAAAAACATGAATATAAATGCATAAGGATGTACGGTATACCGGTATTAGTATAGTACCGCGATACTAATGAATCATATTCGGTACTATACCATCTCTGAAAAGTACCGGTCCCCCACCCCCACGCCCCTCCGTCCTCATCACGTCGTGACATTGCTGGTTTACCAGTAGAGGAGCATGTTCGGCAGCGCACAATCACGGAGTACTTACAAGCAGACACGGTGTGTTGACAGAAAGGGGAGAACAGACGCATTTTTGCCTATAAATTGACGATAAAGGTGAAGTTATAACACTGAAATGCACTCAGGAAGAGGTGCTTTAAGACATGGCTAGCTAGCTAGCAGCTAAAATGTTTTAGCTACTTCTAAATCCCTAATCCTCGCCTCCATGGCGACAAATACGGTACGTTTCTTACAAGTATCATCCCTGCAGGACGAGGAATAGCTAAACATGCTTCACTACACACCGTAGCTCACCGGCATCAAAATGTAAACAAACGCCATGGGTGGATCTACACCTGACATCCACTGTAATGATACCAAGTACAGGAGTGTATCTGGTCAGTAGTACTATGATTACATCGATATTTTTAGCATCACAAAATCTATTTCCGTTTTTAAAAAATGTATATTGTGTTTATAAACTCAGGAAATATGTACCTGGACACATGAGGACTTTGAATATGACCAATGTATGATCCTGTAACTACTTGGTATTGGATTGATTTCTAAATTTGAGGTATCATTCAAAACTAATGTAAAGTATCCAAACAACAGAAGAATAAGTGATTATTACATTTTAACAGAAGTGTGGATAGAACATGTTAAAAGAGAAAGTAAGCAGATATTAACAGGAAATGAACAAGTAGATGAATAATTCATTTTCTTCCACTTGTCCTTAATAATTTTGCCAAGATAATAGAATGGAAAATGACACAATATGTTACTGCATGTCAGCAGCTAAAAAGGAGCTGTTATGATCCGCTGCCCGGATCATATTTCTGGTTACGTTTTCAAGGCACTTGTGTTTTCTGTTAGTTTTGGACTCCTTGAGTGCCTGTTTGTACACCTGAGTTTGTTGCCGTGGCTGCTTATTGTTTTCACCTGCCGCGTGTGTTTCCGACGCGCACCTGTTATTCATCACTGTCATTATTATATAAGCCTGCCTTCCCATTCAGTCTGTGTTGCTTCGTAGTTTGTTTCCTTACAACAGATGACGACTTTTGTTCCTGCCCTGAAACCTTCTAGCTCCCACGCTAAAGGCTATGTTAACCTTCTAGCTTCCACGCTAAAGGCTATGTTAACCTTCTAGCTTCCACGCTAAAGGCTATGTTAACCTTCTAGCTTCCACGCTAAAGGCTCTGTTTACCTTCTAGCGCCCACACTAAAGGCTATGTTAACCTTCTAGCTTCCACGCTAAAGGCTCTGTTTACCTTCTAGCTTCCACGCTAAAGGCTATGTTAACCTTCTAGCTTCCACGCTAAAGGCTCTGTTTACCTTCTAGCTTCCACGCTAAAGGCTATGTTAACCTTCTAGCTTCCACGCTAAAGGCTCTGTTTACCTTCTAGCGCCCACGCTAAAGGCTATGTTTACCTTCTAGCTCCCACGCTAGCTCCTTTTGTTTCTGCTTTAAGTGCTATGAGCACGTTTTGTTTGTTCAGTATTATTTATTTCTTAAATAAATAATTTCTTACCTGCAAGCTGTGTCCGAAGCCCGATCTGCATTCCTGGGAGAACGAACATTTGCATCACCATGCGCCCAGGTCGTCACAGGAGCCTTTGTTTGTTTACTTACTACTAAAAGACAAATTGTCTTGTATGTTCACTATTTTATTTAAGGACAAAATTGCAATAAGAAACATATGTTTAATGTACCCTAAGATTTTTTGTTCAAATAAAGCCAATAATGACATTTTTGTCGTCCCCTTTAAGTTAAGTTAAAGTACCAATGATTGTCACACACACACTAGGTGTGGTGAAATTTGTCCTCCGCATTTGACCCATCACCCTTGATCACCCCCTTGGAGGTGAGGGGAGCAGTGATCAGCAGCGGTGGCCGCGCCCGGGAATAATTTTTGGTTATTTAACCCCTAATTCCAACCCTTGATGCTGAGTGCCAAGCAGGGAGGTAATGGGTCCAGACACTCTAACCACTAGGCCACTGAGTAGGTGAAAAGTATAGAAATACATTTTGGTACCGATACCAACATTTTGGTATCGGTACCAAACACTAATAAGGATTTGCTTCATGATATTTTTACATAATTGCCTATGCATTTGCTTATTTAATTCTGTTTTGTTTTTACGTACATTTCAAAAAAGTATATAGTTCAACCTAGCAGAACATTTGCCTGAATTTTTACAGAAATTTATTTTTTTTACAGCATAATACTGTAAGTGTGTAATCAGTTCTTGACCCATAATCGATGACAAATAGCTTGCCTTGTTGTCTCTGGTATAGTACTGCACCTAGCCTTCCTGAGATGCATCGCAGTGTTGTACAAATGCTTGTTAAAAATAAGGGTAGCTTAGGACCGGTGAATTAATTAGGTACTCAAAGATTTGACCGATGACTTTTTGATGTTTTTCAGTCCACTTCACTGGCTGGCTTGAGGGAAGCTGGTCTGACTTGTTAACTCTTAACCTGTCCTTGACCTTTCAACTCTACCATCTTTGTTCCTTTCTGTGGATAACAGATTATAAAGAGGTTTTTCAATGCGAGAAAAGTTTGGGATGCATGGTCGATGGTAGGAAAGAAACCCTAGCATCTTCCTGCCTTCCACAACTGTTCCAGGGTTGCGGTGTTTCAAACTTCATGGATCCCAACTCTGGCTTCTTCAGTAGTCTGACTCAGCGTCTGCATGTATTTAATTTTTTTTGGAGACTTTGTTACACATATTTTTATTTTGTTTCGACTGCCTCTCTAATTCAACACGAGCTGCTTCGTTCAAAGTCTTATCTGTTCCTCTCAGATCAGTAAGACAAGATTTAAGCTAAAATGTGATGTGATCACTTATGTTGCGTCGGACCAGTTCTTCCTCCCAGGGAATCTAAGTTACTGGTCAATCCACAGTTCTTTCGATGACGTATATGCTGGGTAAGAAGGACCATCAAGACAGAATAGGAATATTTTCAAGTTTTAGGAGATCGGTTTAACCAATACATTCATATCGGCTACTCTAGTTGATCTGACATTCAAACGGAAAAGCCAACTTATTTCACACAAAAAGCCCCCCCACCCTCGCAACACTGATTAGGAAGATTTGGGGGTTTGGTTTCACATTCCTGATGGTTTAAGACACTAAATAGACAATCTGAAGACAGAGAGACTGATAGAATATACAAAGGAAAAGTACTAGCTACTCTAAACATGGCTATGCAGAAAGAACTCTTAAAAATATATGCCTTCTCTACACTTAACAGCCCCGTACTAATTGACCGTAAGAAATTGTACTGTCCATCTGACCCGCCATCTCTTGAAGAAAGTAACAGTCTCTCTTTTAATTCAACGGCTCTAAATAGGAAGTTTTGAGGGGACTCACGGCTGTCCTGTCTAATGCTCACCAGTCTGTGGAAAAGGTCTGTTGAACTGTCTTCCTTGCAATGGCCCTTTAATATGGTCCTCAGTTGGGGTAGGATGTCACTTTTTTATCTCCGACACGTCTCCAAGACTCAAACCTGGAATTATTGCCTTCACCACAGCTTCTTTAATCTCCCTTTGCTGATTCCTCTGTCAATATGATGCATTAATTTGGTGTAAGAGAGTCTGACTTTGTGTCCCTTTACACCAATGTGTCCACAAATCTTGAAATATTTCCTAATTGATGCTTCAGGAAGCCTGCTCACAGCTGTAGGCATCATGTTTTGGTAAGCTGTCACCTGCTGTGAGGATGCAGTGTTTGCTCTTTGACTCTGCCTCCTCACTTCATCTTGCACTGCTTGATTGTTTGATTGCAGCTTTGGGCATTTCTCTGCTAAACTAACTTACCTGTCTGCTCCATTGCTGTGTTGTGCAGTGCACAACTCACGACTTTCCGTGTTTTGTGCTTACTCAGCTCAACCATCAAGTTGCAACTCAGGTATGTTGCAACTTAATATTCTTCATGATCAATAATACTGTCCATAGATTCTTCTATTTTTCCTGATTAACTTCCGTCTGGTTAAAGTTAAAGTTAAAGTCCCAACAATAGTCACACATTCATGAGGTGTGGTGAAATTATCCTCTGCATTTGACCCATCCCCATTTTCACCCCTTGGGAGGTGAGGGGAGCAGTGAGCAGCAGCGGTGGCCGCGCTCAGGAATCATTTTGGTGATTTAACCAGTGACGTGCGGTGAGGTTCATGGCTGGTGAGGCACTGACTTCATCACAGTCAGATTTACAAACATATGAACCCTAAAGAGTATCTTATTCACCATTTGATTGGCAGCAGTTAACGGGTTAATGTTTAAAAGCTCATACTAGCATTCTTCCCTGCTTGGCACTCAGCATCAAGGGTTGGAATTGGGGGTTAAATCACCAACAATTATTCCCAGGCGCGGCGCCGCTGCTGCCCACTGCTCCCCTCACCTCCCAAGGGATGGGTCAAATGCAGAGGACAAATGTCACCACGCCTAGTGTGTGTGTGACAATCATTGCTACTTTAACTTAACTTTAACTTTACACATACAAACTGTAGCACACAAAAAAGCACATTTAATAAAAAAAAAAACGTTATTATGGTCTTACCTTTACTTATAAATGAAGTCCATGCGCAGCTGTTGTGCTGGATTAATGCACCCCCGCCGTAGAATGCACCCCCTGACGGGAGTGTTATATCAACTAAAGCCCACACTTAAACTTTCCACGTGCAAGATTGAATCTATTTTAAAAAGTTATTTAATAAGAAGCCAAAAAGTGCAAAAACAATAATGTTCGTGTTGGAGGAGTTGTTGTGAATGAATGAAATATGAAATCCGTGCTGCAGTCTGCATGTGTACCTAATGTTGTGGCCCTGCAGTCATTCACCGTTTCCGTGTTCCTACGCGTTCATCACTTATGCCAAAATCACAATTCTATATTAGATCAACCTTGCCCATGCATTTATAAACATGTTTGGCACTAGTCTTACTAGTTAGAAATAGTCACTTCCTTGCCTGCAACACACAGCACATCAACGACTATTACAGCGTATGACGACATGGACTGCACAATGTGAAGTGAATATTGAAGGACCCCTGTTCGGGGTTAAAAGGGCCCCATAGGTGTCTCAGGTGCCTTTTTAAACTTTATCAAACGTTTTTTGAATCATTAGCCACTGATATATTTCTGTCATCCTTTTTACATAAACAGTGCATTTCATCAACACAAAATCAAACAAAGCATAAATCATTAATATTTCCTATTAAATAACAAACCCCATATTGTCCATCAACACTATTACTATGGGTCTCAGTACTTTTTACACACTATTAACTAGATCAGGCCTGGGCAATTATTTTGACTCGGGGGGGGTGGCAAATGTAGAGAAAAAAATGTGTCTGGGGGGCCGGTATATCTAATGTTTGGGAACACTAGTACAAAACCTCACAATAATGTCTGATTGAATGCTAAAAACGTTATGACAGACCGCCTTAAAAAATGGAATGGAATTTTTAATTTTTTTTACTGAATGAGACACCCAGAATGTACATGGAAATAAAGAATGTGGGATTTACAACATTATCTATGAACGATAAAACACTGAATATTGACAACATATGGAGTTCACCCCCCCCCCCCCCCCCCCTCGATCGACATATTTTACAATCAAGCGAAACGCAACAAAAATGCAACAAACAGCGAAATATGAACGCAAAGGGTAAAAAAAACTAAAAAACACCTACAATCTGATATATCACTAAGCTTAAGAACTTTGTTGTAAAAATCTCCTTCCGCATCTCCACCCGCATTTCAGGCTGGCCGCTCTGGAAACACTCTGTGGAAACGCTCCCCACCCACACTGCTTGGTACCTCACCTGAGCTGCTGTGACTTAGATTACCATAGTAACTAATTAGATTACCATAGTAACTAACTAGATTACCATAGTAACTAGTATATCATGCAAAAGCGCAGATTCCAACCATTGAAATATTTTGTATAATTCAAGACATACGGTCATTTGAAAATGTCACATCATAATGGCAGCTACAGATTCCATCTTAAAAATAAAAAATAAATATTTGGAGATGTCCGGCGGGCCAGATTGAAAAGCTTAACGGGCCTTAGTTTGCCCAGGCCTGAACTAGATCCACTCGACGTCCATCATCATCGGCGGTCACTTGAACGAGTATGACGATCCTCCCTGTAGGGGTGTATCCCTTTATGTTGGATGCCTGTGCGTGACTTTGTTTTGCGTGGGGAGCCTGGTGCACATACAGTCACCACACGATCCTTGACAGAATCGGGTCAGGGTCCAGTGGCATGGAGTCCAAGACGACTGGGGACCCTTTTCTGCTGCAGCCTTGTGGTAGTTCTTAAATCTACCGTCTTCCGCCTGCTCCGCCGTTGAGGTCTTTGCGTATCCCTGGCTAGGTACTAGGCCTTTGCCAAGGGCCACCTGGGGTAACAGTAGTAAAGGGGTTAACCTCCTAGTGCCCCAAGACCCTATAGAGGAGCCTCCACTGCCGGATGCACTTTAACGTCATGCCCAGGACACGACGTCCATTGCACCGGTCACCCACTTCTGGGGTCCCCTCCATGGTTTCTCATTGTATCCCATTGGGTTGAGTTTTTTCTTGCCCTGATGTGGGATCTGAGCCGAGGATGTCATTGTGGCTTGTGCAGCCCTTTGAGACACTTGTGATTAAGGGCTATATAAATAAACTTTGATTGATTGATTGATATTATTATCAGGCTTTCGCTGGCCACATAAAATGATGCGGCGGGCCAGATCTAGTCCCCAGGCCTTGAGTTTGACACTGGAGCTGTGGTGCAATTGTAAAATGTTAAATTTCGTAAAACAATGTTACATCAATAAAAACTTCTTTTTTTTTTTCAAAATCCCTTTTCTGGCTCATTTCAGAGATGTTGAGCCCGAGTGATCACTCAGGGCGACTGAATAAATCCCAGGTTCTGGAGGAGTGTGGGCAGGGAAGCAACTGCTGTTATACCCTGCAGAGTGTGGAGAAAGTCATGAAGAAGGTTAGCGCTTAACCCTTTAAATTAATTTGGTCTCCATTATGGCTTGTGACATCTCTGTGTGGCTTAAAAAAGTGTGAGTGATCAATGCATTTATGTGCAGTTCCTTGTTTTTTACAAACCCCAAAACCAGTGATGTTGGCACGTTGTGTAAATTGTGAATGAAAACACAAAAAAAAAGATTTGCAAATCCTTTTCAACCTATATTCAATTGAATAATTCTATTGAATAGACTGCAAAAACAAGATATTTAACGTTCGAACTGCAAAACGTAGTTATTTTTTGCAAATATTAGCTCATTTGGAATTTGATGCCTGCAACATGTTTCAAAAAAGACTGAGAAAAGTTGAGGAATGCTCATCAAACACTTATTTGGAACATCCCACAGGTGAACAGGCTAATTGGGAACAGGTGGGTGCCATTATTGGGTATAAAAGCAGCTTCCATGAAATGCTCAGTCATTCACAAACAAGGATGGGGCGAGAGTCACCACTTTGTGAACAAATGCGTGAGCAAATTGTCCAACAGTTTAAAAACAATATTTCTCAACCAGCTATTGCAAGGAATTTACGGATTTCACCATCTACGGTCTGGAATATCATCAAAAGGTTCAGAGAATCTGGAGAAATCACTGCACGTAAGTGATGATGCTACGGACCTTAGATCCCTCAGGCGGTGTTGCATCAAAAAGCGACATCAGTGTGTAAAGGATATTACCACATGGGCTCAGGAACACTTCAGAAAACCACTGTCAGTAACTACAGTTGGTCGCTACATCTGTAAGTGCAAGTTAAAACTCTACTATGCAAAGCGAAAGCCATTTATCAACAACACCCAGAAACACTGCCGGCTTCACTGGGCCCGAGCTCATCTAAGATGGACTGATGCAAAGTGGAAAAGTGTTCTCTGGTCTGACGAGTCCACATTTCAAATTGTTTTTGGAAACTTTGGACGTCCTGTCCTCCGGACCAAAGAGGAAAAGGACCATCCGGATTGTTATAGGCACAAAGTTGAAAAGCCAGCATCTGTGATGGTATGGGGGTGTATTAGTGCCCAAGACATGGGTAACTTACACATCTGTGACGGCACCATTAATGCTGAAAGGTACATACAGGTTTTGGAGCAACATATGTTGCCATCCAAGCAACGTTATCATGGACGCCCCTGCTTATTTCAGCAAGACAATGCCAAGCCACGTGTTACAACAGCGTGGCTTCATAGTAAAAGAGTGCAAGTACTAGACTGGCCTGCCTGTAGTCCAGACCTGTCTCCCACTGAAAATGTGTGGCGCATTATGAAGCCTAAAATACCACAACGGAGACCCCGCACTGTTGAACAACTTAAGCTGTACATCAAGCAAGAATGGGAAATAATTCCACCTGAAAAGCTTCAAAAATTGGTTTCCTCAGTTCCCAAACGTTTACAGAGTGTTGTTAAAAGGAAAGGCCATGTAACACAGTGGTAAAAATGCCCCCGTGACAACAATTTTGCAATGTGTTGCTGCCATTAAATTCTAAGATAATGATTATCTGCAAAAAAAAAATAAAAAAATTCTCAGTTCAAACATTAATTATCCTGCCTTTGCAGTCTATTCAATTGAATATAAGTTGAAAAGTATTTGCAAATAATTGTATTCTGTGTTTACAAATTACACAACGTGCCAACTTTTCTGGTTTTGGGTTTTGTATAAAGATACACATTTTGGTGCATTTATGAGCAAGTAAAACAACTTTTGCTTGTGCACTCTCTTTAAGCAGGACACCAGTCTGTCCTGTATGTGTCACAATTTGCTCTGGGTCCAAGGTGTATTCAATAGTGAAACTTACTGATAAACACGTGTTGTTGGAAGCAGAGCAAATTATGGCTCGGCCACTTGTTTGCATAGAACTGGATTTATAGCCATTTTTTTTGTTCCTAATCTATTAATTAAATTAGATTAAATATTCTGGGCTATTTACAACAGTAACATTAGAAAACTCAGAGGTTAAATGCATAGACTTTAACTGGAGCATTTGCGGTATTATTACACATTTGTGGATTATTTTGAGTCATTCTCTTGCGCCAAGGGATTATCATTATTAGCTGGAGGATTATTCAAGGTAATTATTATATCAGTGTTTCACAAACTTTATTGAGCCAAGGCACATATTCGCACAAGTAATTATTCACTGTCTGCCATGTATGGGACACACGTGTAATTGCTCTGCTGTCACTGCATCTAGCTGGTATAGACAGAGCAACAAATGTACATGATTTGTAATACATGTTTTTTTTTCCCAGGTACACTTTGTGATTGAGAATGACTGAATTAAGACACATTTGTGTTGTAGCTGCAAATGTGCTAGTGCAAAAGCAAGGCTCAACCCTCTGCTTTTGCATTTTAATGTTGCCACAACCCATTATCTGCTTATTATACAGTGAAGTTGGCAAGTTGTGTAAATGGTAAATAAAAACAGAACACAATGATTTGCAAATCCTTTTCAACCTATATTCAATTGAATAGACTGCAAAAACAAGATACTTAATGTTCAAACTGAGAAACTTAATATTTTTTGCAAATAACCATGAACTTAGAATTTAATGGCAGCAACACATTGCAAAAAAGTTGGCACAGGGGCATTTTTACCACTGTGTTACATGGCCTTTCCTTTTAACAACACTCAGTAAACGTTTGGGAACTGAGGAGACCAATTTTTGAAGCTTTTCAGGTGGAAATCTTTCCCAATCTTGCTTGATGTACAGTTTAAGTTGTTCAACAGTCCGGGGTCTCCTTTGTGGTATTTTAGGATTCATAATGTGCCACACATTTTCAATGGGAGACAGGTCTGGACTACATGCAGGCCAGTCTAGTACCTGCAATCTTTTCTTCTTCTGTTGTTGATAAATGGCTTTGGCTTTGCATAGTAGAGTTTTAACTTGCACTGACAGATGTAGCCACGAATTGTAGTTACTAACAGTGGTTTTCTGAAGTGTTCCTGAGCCTATGTGGTGATATCCTATACACACTGATGATCTAAGGTCCAAAATATCATCGCTTACGTGCAGTGATTTCTCCAGATTCTCCGAAACTTTTGATGATATTACAGACCGTAGATGGTGAAATCCCTAAATTCCTTGCAATAGCTCATTGAGAAATGTTGTTCTCAAACTGTTCGACAATTTGCTCACGCATTTCTTTAAAAAATTGGTGACCCTCGCCCCATCCTTGTTTGTGAATGACTGAGCATTTCATGGAAGCTGCTTTTATACCCAATCATGGCACCCACCTGTTCCCAATTAGCCTGGTCACCTGTGGGATGTTCCAAATACGTGTTTTTTGCCACTCGTGCCAGCTTTTTTGAAACATGTTGCAGGCGTCAAATTCCAAATGAGCTAATATTTGTAAAAAATAACAAAGTTTCCCAGTTTGAACGTTAAATATCTTGTCTTTGCAGTCTATTCAATTGAATATAATTTGAAAAGTGTTTGCAAATCATTGTATTCTGTTTTTATTTACCATTTACACACCTTGCCAACTTCACTGGTTTTGGGTTTTGTATAAAACAAAAAAAATAATAATACAAAAATATAATAATATTTCATTATTTTATATGTTGAGCGCGAATGAGGTACATTTATTTGATTCTCGTTATACTAAACTTTCAAGTGATGTCACACGTTATTTTGAGATTACTGTATATTTTTTCTCCTCATCCTACAGGGTATTCACTGTGTACTCCCACTTGGTCTGGACTGTGTACGTCGTCTGCACAGGGCTGAGATATTCCCTATTATAATCTTCTTTTGTCAGTCTGCAAGCAGTGCACGTAAACTCAGGTAAATGCTTCTTCTTAAACTAACATTTGACACTGATGTACGAGGATGTGACAATTCAGGGAAAGGGATGTTTAAAACTTCTCCATACAGTTACAGTCTAACCAGTGGGAGCGAGCACCTATTTTATTTGGTGCATGTTGAAATGATAAGTGTGACCAGTAGATGGCAGTCAAACATAAGAGATATGTGTATACTGCAATATGACGGCAGTCACACACAAGAGATTCATGTTGACTGTAATATGACTCAACACCAACGTTTTATATGTTCCATTGAAAATATAGAACATTACACACGGCGCTCAAAAATTATTTATAATGTTTAGTACGACTTTGGTAAGCTATGGAGCCGCACCGCTTGATGGATTGTACTGTGCTTCAACATAGGAGTATTATTATGGTGTGTGTATAAGGTAAAACATGATCTGGCATTTTGTTTCACAATATTATGCAACAGCAACTTTTCTTACCTTCTGGTACCCGCTGATGTGTATTTGGGATCTGCATAAGTCCTGAAAAATTTTGCGCGTTCGCCTTTGTGGTCCGTGCGGACACCGTCGTCGATAAGCTCCTTCTTTTTCTCTATCTTCTTGTTATGGGACATTCATCCTCCGCTGTTGCCATTTCTAATATAAAGTAGTGTAAAGTTCTTACTTATATCTGTCAATAAACTTGCCATGAAAGCGCTAAAACATACCGGTGTAGTGAGTTTACATTATTCACCCAAGGAACTTTAGTTATTAGAGGGTTCCGGTCGGATGTTTTTTTTCACGGGACACATTTCCGGCGTTGATGTTGTACTAGTGAGCCACGGATGAGGAGATGCTGCTCCGTTATTGATTGAAGTAAAGTCTGAATGTCATTAAAACAGTTAGCTCCATCTTTTGACACTTCTTCCACTCCCGTCCTTGCACGCTACACCGCTACAACAAAGATGACGGAGAAAAGATGTTGTCGAAGGTGAGCCACGTAAATAAGACCGCCCACAAAACGGCGCATCCTGAAGCGACTGTCAGAAAGCGGCTTGAAGATGATCTGTAAAACATCATTTATGCAACATTTTGACCAAAGAACCACCATCACATGTTATGTAGACCACAAGGAAGTGTTTTACATTTAGAAAAAATAAAAATAAATATGACTCTTTCAATGCGCCCTATAATCCGGTGCGCCTTATATATGAAAAAAGATCGAAAATAGACCATTCATCAGCAGTGCGCCTTATAATCCGGTGCGCCCTATGGTCCGGAAAATACGATGTTGTACCTGTGCTCAAGACCAGTAAACTACTTTAGGATGACATGATGTGTTAAAAACACTAAAAGAGCACACATTTTATTTTTGTTTTAACTTGTTAAAAGCACAAAAGTCCTAAGTTTCATGTTTAAACTATAAAGCTTTTCCCCTTACTATTCCAATTATTTACACATCTTTTTTATTTTTTTTATTCTAACTAAATTCGCCAGAGTAGGGATCAATTGAAGCTGTTAAATAAGAAGATTTGCAGAAGACTTGATTTAATATCCAAACTTTTTCCCAGGTCTAAGCTTCACCGGCACAGCCTGTCGGAGGAGCAGCTGCTGGTGTGTTCAAAGAGCGAAGAGCCGCTGTTGGACAAACTTCCATGTTTGTATCACAAAGTGGCCCCTGACTTGTGGTGTGACCAGAATTCACTGCTGACCAAGTTACGAAGTGTCCTCTCGGTAGAGCAGAGGAAGATTGTATGGGTGGAGCCTGACCTGTGGTAACAAGGATTTATTCAATTATGTTTATGCTTACTATTACCAATAGTTGTAAACATGAGTATGTATCTATGATACTTAAAAAAATAACATTGTGAAACAGAAACACAATGTGATTTAATGTAATTTGTAATAACTATACATGTGCTCACAGTATTTTGCTGACATCTGCACAATCTGATGAGATCCAATTAAAAAGAGTTTGTTTTGAATGATGCTGTCAGACAATGTATTTCTATTTTAAAAATATGGTGATGGAATCTAATTGGCGGATGTTGTACAGGGGCCTCAAGCACTGAGGCGGTGGGGTCCCTTGGTTTTACGAGGTTTTTTTTCTGCTCCTGTCTCTGGCCATGTTCCCCCCACCCCAGCAGACGATGGCGTGGAACACCGCATAGGCCACCACAGTGTATGTTTTAATCAGCATATTCACAAAATTGTTAGCAATATCATGGTCACGCTTTGTTTGAAGCATACTTTGTTAATTACGTTCAAAGGGGTCATATTGTTTTTCTTCTACATTTAAAACACTTTCTTGTGGCCTACATCAGTCCGTGACGCAATTACTACCGGTCCGCACAATCACTGCACATAAGCAGCTAAGCCCGTGACCTTCGATCCCTCAGGCTGTACTAGACTGGCCTGCCTGTAGTCCAGACCTGTCTCCCATTGAAAATGTGTGGCGCATTATGAAGTCTAAAATACCACAACGGAGACCTCCGGACTGTTGAACAACTTAAGCTGTACATCAAGCAAGAAATCATCTTGACGTCCTTAACCAAAGATCATGTTTATTCTGTCCATTGCTACTTGACGTTAATCGCCGGAGCAAAGAGTGTATTATTAATCCGTCATGAGTTTCAAGCTCCAAAGGGTTTATTATTAATCCATCATGAGTTTCAAGCTAAACGACCTTAGTGCCAGACTTCGTGCACCCTACAATGCATTAATAAGTGACGGGGTTTCGGTAGGTAAAAAGGTCGGGGTTTCGGTAATTAAAAACGTAGACGGTTAGTAACTGTCTGGAATTTTAGCGCAAATGATCATTACACCGTTGACTATTACTTCCCTAGTCCAACAAACAAGTAAAAAGACAAGGGCGGTCACGGCATGTTGTTGCCGCAAATATTGGTCAATTTTTTAGGGCATTTCGGCAAA
Organism: Entelurus aequoreus; assembly: GCF_033978785.1. Classification (NCBI taxonomy): domain Eukaryota; kingdom Metazoa; phylum Chordata; class Actinopteri; order Syngnathiformes; family Syngnathidae; genus Entelurus; species Entelurus aequoreus. The sequence goes on from NC_084752.1 coordinate 10,619,042, forward strand.
CGAAAGGTCGGTCGCGGCCTTTGCCACAGTTGCCGTGGTTAAATTCGAGCCCCGAGTACACCATTATGGATTTAGTTCACCAGGCCTCTTTGCACCCGAGGCTTGAGTTATGAGCTAGTGCTGGTAAACAACGTACAGTATATTTTAGCAGCACTCACCAAATCACCTCCCATACAAAATTAGTTTGAGCAACAAAGGTGTGTGTCAAGAACGTTCTATTTACAAATTGAATTGAATGAGTAATCTTACTCTTGATTTTGATCATATTCAGTAATTATATCTAACCTACCTACAGTTTACTACCTTGACAAATGATATCCCCAGCTTCTACCAACCTAGTCAGGTCCGTTGTGTCCTTGAGCAAGACACTTCACCCTCGTTCCTGATGGGTCGTGGTTAGCGCCTTGCATGGCAGCTCCCGCCATTAGTGTATGAATGTGTGTGTGAATGGGTGAATGTGGAAATAGTGTCAAAGCGCTTTGAGTACCTTGTGTATAACCCATCTACCATTTCCCATGTACTTAGTTTTCTTAAGAACAATTGTACTTGCCAATTCAGGTTCTGTCTAAAGCTCTCCATAGGTGGTCCTTGGTTCTTGGACAATTCCTCTTATACATACCATCAATAATTCGTAGATGGTCCTTGGTTCCTGGACAATTCCTCTTATACATACCATCAATAATTCATAGATGGTTCTTGGACAACTCCTGTTATACATACATCAATAATTTATAGGTGGTCCTTGGCTTCATTGCCAGAAATGCGAACAAAGTCGTGTTGTACAAGGACTGAGTGGTGCGCAGTAGCGTGCCACGAGTAGATTGGAAATTTAAACTTGTAAAAATATACATGTTTGTTATTGTCAAACTATAGTTGGCACAGAAGTCTAATAACACCAAACGGTGGAGGCCGTTTCTCTGAATCATGCGCCTCCAGGTCATACTGGCAGTGAAATGTCTTTGTAGAACAACCGAGTGCCCAGTGGGTATCTCTCCAGCACCCTACTGAGGGACCCCAAGAAGTCCGGGCTGAGCTACCATTTAGTAATTACGCTCCTAAGACAGTCAGGATCCTTTTCAAGACTTTTTGATAAGCCCACACCCGTTTTTCTTCGTACAACTCCATCCTCTATAATTTATATCCACATACAATTCAAGCCTGATTCCATTCCATAGATTTCCACATTTATTTATTATTTTCATGCTTACATTGCCATGACGCTTATCTAAACTGGGCCACATGAGAGAGTAACACATTGAAATCAACATCAGCCACGACTCTTGTCTTCCTTGTCAATGAGCAACTACTTCAGTGTCTGTGTTTTCTGCCAGGGATCGCACAATCTTCCAGAGGGCCCCGTGGTATTTGGGCATCTCTGTCCACACACGGTGAACAATGGTGCTGACTTTGTTAACTAGCTCCAACTCACTCTGCAGAGTCACTTCAAGTGAAGCTGTGGCGACTGGAGTGCCTTCTGTCATTTCCTGAATTTTCTTCGACTTCTTCTGAAATTCTTCCTAGAAGCCAAAACAATCAATCAATTGGAATGGAAATGAATTTGAAAGTATGTGGAAGGATGAGAGAACTGCATGAATGACCATGATGACTGGGAAGTTGAAAAGAAACTGGCTGCGTATTCAATGGAATACTTTCATTAGTACCATGGACGCACCAGAATATAAGGCGCGCTATCGATGAACGGGTCTATTCAGGTCTATTTTCATTCATTTTGCTACTTTTAAACCACTTCCCTGTGTTCTACATCAGTGGTCCCCAACCGGTACCGGTCCGCGGCCGCACAAGAATTTTTAAAAAATTGTTTTTAAATTAAATTAAATCAACATAAAAAACACAATATATACATTATATATCAATATAAATCAATACAGTCTGCAGGGATACAGTCCGTAAGCACACATGATTGTATTTCTTTATGACAAAAAAAAAAAAAAATTAAATCAACATAAAAAACACAATATATACATTATATATCAATATAAATCAATACAGTCTGCAGGGATACAGTCCGTAAGCACACATGATTGTATTTCTTTATGACAAAAAAAAAAAAAAAAAATTAAAAAAAAAAAAAAAAAAAATTAAATCAACATAAAAAACACAATATATACATTATATATCAATATAAATCAATACAGTCTGCAGGGATACAGTCCGTAAGCACACATGATTGTATTTCTTTATGACGAAAAAAAAAAAAAAAAAAAAAAAAATTTAAATCAACATAAAAAACACAATATATACATTATATATCAATATAAATCAATACAGTCTGCAGGGATACAGTCCGTAAGCACACATGATTGTATTTCTTTATGACCAAAAAAAAAAAAAAAAAAATTATTTTTTTTTACTACCCCTCCCTCCCCCGGTCCGTGGGACAAATTTTCAAGCATTGACCGGTCCGCAAGTACAAAAAGGTTGGGGACCACTGTTCTACATAACATGTAATGGTGGTTCTTTGGTCAACGTTTTGCATGGATTGTTTTGCAGACTGTTTTCTAGCTGCTTTCTGACCGTCTCTTCAGGTTGTAGGTCTTATTTATGTGCCAGGGGCCGCCTTAACCTATGGTGGGCTCCTGGGGCCTCAACACCAGTAAGGTCAGTAAGCACAACCAGAATGGATATATACACAAGATGCACCGGGTTATAAGGTACACAGTCGAGTTTTGAAAAAATGAAAGGATTTTGGTTCCTGAGTGCGCACATTTTTGACAGTGTAGTGCTGTCCCTAATCGATTACTCTCATTAGGCACTTACCAGATTGATCCTCAGCATCATTATTTTTAGCTCATCCCTCCCCTTTTACCACATACCTAAGGCCTGGTTCACACCAACGGCGCTTTGCTCGCCGCTTTAAAGCGCGGCAAGCGCATTTTTGTCAATTTTCCCACGAATATCCCGATCTCCGAAGTAATGTTATGCTTTGATACGCTCTGATACGAATTATTTCCCGCTTTGTTACCGTTCCTCGCGATTTGATGCCGCTTTGATCCCGCTTTGATACGCTTTAAATCACGCTTTGATACGTTTTATTACGCTTTATTGAACTTTATTACGCTTTGATGCGATTATTATTTTGTGAATTTGATGAATAAATTGCGTGTGCACACATAATATAATAAAAAAGAGAAGTATGACAAAAAAATAAGAAAAAAATGTGAAAAACTCAGTATACTAAGTTTTCCCCACATTTTTTAGATTTATCTATTTATTTGATTTCTCTTTTTGTTTTATTATATACAAGATAAAACACATAATGTAATAAAAAATAGAAATATGATAAACAAATAAGTAAAAAAAAAAGTGAAAAACTCAGTATACTGTTTTCCACACATTTTTTATATTCATTTATTTTTTCAATTTCTCTTTTTTTTCCGATATATTATGTTTTATATCTTCATTTCTTTTATTTCTTTGTCATCTTAATAAATATCTATCTTTCATTTCTTATGCTAGTTGACAATAATAAAAGGCATTTCTTTTAAACGTAACATATTCTCTTTATTATTAAGGAAGATGTTATCAACATGTACAGCAAGCAAAACAGTGCACTGCATTTTGTAAGACTAAATGTAAGTGCGGAAGTGCACCAATTGAGACACAGCCTAGTGTTCTTTTTTTTGTTGAAAGAAGCTATGAAGCTGATGCAAAAATATTCCCCCCACACCTACAACTTACACTATATTGCCAAAAGTATTTGGCCACCCATCAAAATGATCAGAATCAGGTGTCCTAATCACTTGGCGTATAAAATCAAGCACTTAGGCATGGAGACTGTTTCTACAAACATTTGTGAAAGAATGGGCCGCTCTCAGTGATTTCCAGCGTGGAACTGTCATAGGATGCCACCTGTGCAACACATCCAGTCGTGAAATGTCCTCGCTCCTAAATATTCCAAAGTCAACTTTCTGCTTTATTATAAGAAATGGAAGAGTTTGGGAACAACAGCAACTCAGCCAGGAAGTGGTAGGCCACGTAAACTGACAGAGAGGGGTCAGCGGATGCTGAAGTGCATAGTGCCAAGAGGTTGCCGACTTTCTGCACAGTCAGTTGCTATAGAGCTCCAAACTTAATGTGACCTTCCAATTAGCCCACGTACAGTACGCAGAGAGCTTCATGGAATGGGTTTCCATGGCCGACCAGCTGCATCTAAGCCATACATCACCAAGTCCATTGCAAAGCGTGGGATGCAATGGTGTAAAGCACCTCACCACTGGACTCTAGAGCAGTGGAGACACCTTCTCTGGAGTGATGAATCACACTTTTCCATCTGGCAATCTGATGGACGAGTCTGGGTTTGGAGGTTGCCAGGAGAACGCTACATTTCGGACTGCATTGTGCCGAGTGTGAAATTTGGTGGAGGAGGAATTATGGTGCGGGGTTGTTTTTCAGGAGTTGGGCTTGGCCCCTTAGTTCGAGGGAAAGGAACTTTGAATACTCCAGGATATCAAAACATTTTGGACAATTCCATGCTCCCAACCTTGTGGGAACAATTTGGAGCGGGCCCCTTCCTCTTCCAACATGACAAAGCAAGGTCCATAAAGACATGGATGACAGAGTCTGAACCCGATAGAACACTTTTGGGATGAATTAGTACAGAGACTGCGAGCCAGGCCTTCTCGACCAACATCAGTGTGTGACCTAACCGATGCGCTTTTGGAAGAATGGTCGAAAATTCCTATAAACACACTCCGCAACCTTGTGGACAGCCTTCCCAGAAGAGTTGAAGCTGTAATAGCTGCAAAAGGTGGACCGACATCATATTGAACCCTATGGGTTAGGAATGGGATGGCACTTCAAGTTCATATGTGAGTCAAGGCAGGTGGCCAAATACTTTTGGCAATATAGTGTATCTAGAAAATTGGTTCTGGTTCATTTCATTTGACACTTTCCTGAGATAGACGAAAATGAACGAAGATTTAGAACATGAATAAGCCAAAATACTTACATGGCCCTCCTGAAGTTCCCTGATCTCCTGTGAATACTCTTTCACCAGCTGAAACATACATACTCAATTCAAGGTAATTGCACAACAGCTCTCGGTGCATGTATGACAACATTCGCCAACCTTTTGCGTGTCTTTGATCTTCCGTCGTAAGCCGTCGTTCATGAGATGCAGCTCACCCTTTATAACGATCTTTTTTGTACTGCGAGCTAGGACCTCGTTGCGCTCTATGATGTTTCCCCTCCTTTCCACGACTGCTACACTGTCCCGGAGGAGCGTCTCCCGCTGCCTCATCAACTGGCTGAGCCACCGCTGCAGGATAAAACACAGATGCACAATAGCCCATAAACATTTTAATAAAATGTTAATCAGTAGATTGTATAGATCAGTTGTTCATACACTACCGTTCAAAAGTTTGGGGTCACCCAAACAATTTTGTGGAATAGCCTTCATTTCTAAGAACAAGAATAGACTGTCGAGTTTCAGATGAAAGTTCTCTTTTTCTGGCCATTTTGAGCGTTTAATTGACCCCACAAATGTGATGCTCCAGAAACTCAATCTGCTCAAAGGAAGGTCCGTTTTGTAGCTTCTGTAACGAGCTAAACTGTTTTCAGATGTGTGAACATGATTGCACAAGGGTTTTCTAATCATCAATTAGCCTTCTGAGCCAATGAGCAAACACATTGTACCATTAGAACACTGGAGTGATAGTTGCTGGAAATGGGCCTCTATACACCGATGTAGATATTGCACCAAAAACCAGACATTTGCAGCTAGAATAGTCATTTACCACATTAGCAATGTATAGAGTGTATTTCTTTAAAGTTAAGACTAGTTTAAAGTTATCTTCATTGAAAAGTACAGTGCTTTTCCTTCAAAAATAAGGACATTTCAATGTGACCCCAAACTTTTGAACGGTAGTGTACATAAAAGATAGCATATCTTTACCAAAACAAAGCACCTCTACAGCACTCAGGACATCCCCAGAACCGGTCTATATCTTTATATTCATCTTAGTCTTAAGCGGGTCTTAACCTGGGGTCCTAAATGCCAGGTATATGGGCTAATATATATTACTGCTTTATTAACGGTAATTTGGAGAGCTTGGCTTTATGTGCTCCTGAACACACTCTTTATAAGAGAGTATTCATAGTTGGCTGTGACACACGAGCATAGAAGGCCCTCCATTGTACATCTGTAGGTCTTTACCAGGATCCAGGAGTGCTGCCGGCTCCCTTCACATTTTCTTCTACAGCAATCACTTGTATTGTAGTGTTGACAAATAACTGAATGTCTCTACGCTGTTTCCATGAGTTGGGAAATTGTGTTAGATGTAAATATAAACGGAATACAATGATTTGCAAAACATTTCCAACCCATATTCAGTTGAATATGCTACAAAGACAACATATTTGATGTTCAAACTGATAAACTTTTTTTTTTTGTTGCAAATAATCATTAACTTTAGAATTTGATGCCAGCAACACGTGACAAAGAAGTTGGGAAAGGTGGCAATAAATACTGATAAAGTTGAGGAATGCTCATCAAACACTTATTTGGAACATCCCACAGGTGAACAGGCAAATTGGGAACCGGTTTGGTGCCATGATTGGGTATAAAAGTAGATTCCATGAAAAGAAAGACCATCCGGATTGTTATAGGCGTAAAAGTTGAACAGCCAGCATCTGTGATGGTATGGGGGTGTATTAGTGCCCAAGACATGGGTAACTTACACATCTGTGAAGGCACCATTAATGCTGAAAGGTACATACAGGTTTTGGAATCCAAGCAACGTTACCATGGACGCCCCTGCTTATTTCTACAAGACAATGCCAAGCCACGTGTTACATCAACGTGGCTTCATAGTAAAAGAGTGCGGGTACTAGACTGGCCTGCCTGTAGTCCAGACCTGTCTCCCATTGAAAATGTGTGGCCCAATATGAAGCCTAAAATACCACAACGGAGACCCCCGGACTGTTGAACAACTTAAGCTGTACATCAAGCAAGAATGGGAAAGAATTCCACCTGAAAAGCTTCAAAAATGTGTCTCCTCAGTTCCCAAACGTTTACTGAGTGTTGTTAAAAGGAAAGGCCATGTAACACAGTGGTGAACATGCCCTTTCCCAACTACTTTGGCACATGTTGCAGCCATGAAATTCTAAGTTAATTATTTAATACATCTGAATATTTACTGCCGTACATACTTTTCTAGATTTGATCATATGTCTATTTTTTAAGAGGAACGCCATGCAAAATTAAGCCCCTGATCTTTGCTGGCCACTGAGTATTCACGCTTAGCTTGTCCCATTATTTATTTTCCACTGGATTACATCAGTTTCACTGACATGGTGGATTAATTGTCTTATTTTGAGTTGTATCTTTTGTTTATGCTAGATGGTGATATAACGTAACCTGACTCTCGCCAGATCCTTGTAGTTCGCTGAGCTCCACACAAGGATCTGGGCTCCAGGGCAATGCAAACTCCTTCGAGATAGCAACAAAATAATGAACCAATCAGGATCGTTGGGCGGGATTTCATAGATGTGACGCAGCGCCGAAGAGTCTTGTTTGATCCAAACAACAATGGCGGCACGGAGCGAAGAGTCGTGTGCTGACATTGATTCTGCTATTGCAACTGTTTTGCGACATCGATCGTCTACTGACATTACTGCGTTGTTTCAGTAAAAGTTCTCTAACTTTTCGCTCTGTCGTTCTCCAATATGTCGGCTGTTCTGTTTAGGATTTCCCAGCGTCGCTCTCATCAGCGTCACGGGTTGATTTCGATGTGAGTGGTTGAAGTAGCACGTCATTCAAGATAACGGATAAGTGGTTTATCCAATCACATACAATGATTTTTTTTTACAAGGCCCCGCCTTCTGAAATAAATCTATTGAGAAGTCCCAGATCCTTGTGTGGAGCTCAGCGAACTACAAGGATCTGGCGAGAGTCAGGTTAGATATTACGACTATTAATCTAAAACACTTCATTGTGATCTACAAAACATGTAATTGATTCACAGACCATCTTCAAGCCCTTCTCTACCCATTGCCCCATCAATCATATTGTAGTTTTTAGTTTCACACTTCTGTATCGAGTCTACCAACAAATATGAATTGGAACTTTACGCTACTTTAAAGGCCTACTGAAATGAGATTTTCTTATTTAAACGGGGATAGCAGATCCATTCTATGTGTCATACTTGATCATTTCGCGATGTTGCCATATTTTTGCTGAACGGATTTAGTGGAGAACATCGACGATAAAGTTCGCAACTTTTGGTCGCTGATAAAAAAGCCTTGCCTGTACCGGAAGTAGCGTGACGTCACAGGTTGTGGAGCGCCTCACACCTGCACATTGTTTACAATCATGGCCACCAGCAGCGAGAGCGATTCGGATCGAGAAAGCGACGATTTCCCCATTAATTTGAGCAAAGATGAAAGATTTGTGGATGAGGAAAGTGAGAGTGAAGGACTAGAGGGCAGTGGAAGCGATTCAGATAGGGAAGATGCTGTGAGAGGCGGGTGGGACCTGATATTCAGCTGGGAATGACTACAACAGTAAATAAACACAAGACATATATATACTCTATTAGCCACAACACAACCAGGCTTATATTTAATATGCCACAAATTAATCCCACATAACAAACACCTCCCCCCTCCCGTCCATATAACCCGCCAATACAAATCAAACACCCGCACAACACACTCAATACCACAGCCCAAAGTACCGTTTACCTCCCCAAAGTTCATAAAGCACATACATTTCCCCAAAGTTACGTACGTGACATGCACATAGCGGCACGCACGTACGGGCAAGCGATCAAATGTTTGGAAGCCGCAGCTGCGTACTCACGGTAGCGCGTATCTAACTCAAAGTCCTCCTGGTAAGAGTCTATGTTGTCCCAGTTCTCCACAGGCCAATGGTAAAGCTTGACTGTCATCGTTCGGGAATGTAAACAATGAAACACCGGCTACGACGTAGCCGCTATGTGTTTGTGTTGCTGCAGCCGGCTGCTAATACACCGCTTCCCACCTACAGCTTTCTTCTTTGCTATCTCCATTGTTCATTAAACAAATTGCAAAAGATTCACCAACACAGATGTCCAGAATACTGTGGAATTTTGCGATGAAAACAGACGACTTAATAGCTGGCCACAATGCTGTCCCAAAATGTCCGCTACAATCCGTGACGTCACGCGCAAACGTCATCATACCGAGACGTTTTCAGCAGGATATTTCGCGGGAAATTTAAAATTGCACTTTACTAATCTAACCCGGCCGTGTTGGCATGTGTTGCAATGTTAAGATTTCATCATTGATATATAAACTATCAGACTGCGTGGTCGGTAGTAGTGGCTTTCAGTAGGCCTTTAAATCAAAATGGCAACAGGATTTTAGTATTGAGTCAGTCAGTCAGTACTGGAGAAGACCTGGTCCCACTAAATGTCGAACTCAAGCTATCTACCTCCATACGATGGATGTCGTCCTTCATTATTTGGATGTCTTCCTGACCCTCTTCCACAACTAAACGGGTCTCTTTCATTAGATGGGTCTTCTTTTCCCACAGCATGATCTGACGCCTGTAATGAACATGAGCATAGGCATGGATACAGATATTGCTCAGTAGGGGTGGAATATCATGCATTTATAATCAGATTTTTCCGTTCGGTACAGTGGTACCAAGGGAGAGAGGATGTGTGTGTGTAACACATCTACTCGATAAACACATGCAGTACCATGCCTGTTACTCCCTTGCTTTATCCATGGCCGCCTTAATGCACGGGCTTACCTGGGCTGAAGCTCAGGGGCCGCCACCCAATCAGGGCCCCCCAATTTTGACACAATGATTGGTGTTCATAGCTGTCAATCACAGACAGATCTGCTTTTGTGTCATGATTGTCTACTTGCTGCCTGTTCAGTGGCCTTGGGGTTAGAGTGTTAGAGTGTCCGCCCTGAGATCGGTAGGTCGTGAGTTCAAACCCCGGCCGAGTCATACCAAAGACTATAAAAATGGGACCCATTACCTCCCTGTTTGACACTCAGCATCAAGGGTTGGAATTGGGGGTTAAATCACCAAAATGATGGTGCGCGGTCACCTCCCAGGGGGTGGAACAAGGGGATGGGTCAAATGCAGAATAAATTTTACCACACCGAGAGTGTGTGTGACTATCAGTGGTACTTCAACTTTTTTAACTTTAACTTGCTCTCTTGGGTGAGTTGTCTTTTCCTACTGCATACCTAGTTTGCAGGTGTGAGAGGCGAGTGCCCTGACACTGAGCTAAAAGCCCAGGCCATCTCCTGGACCGCCAGCACTATTCTTGAATTTGACTGGACTCTTGTTACACACGTCTGCATACTTGCCAACCTTGAGACCTCCAATATCGGGAGGTGGGGGTTAGGGGGTGTGTGTGTGGGGGGGGGGGGGGGGGCATCGTTTGGGGCGTGGTTATTTACAGCTAGAATTCACCAACTCGAGTATTTCATATATATTTTATATATATATATATGTATGAAATACTTGACTTTCAGTGAATTCTAGCTATATATATATATATATATATATATATATATATATATATATATATATATATATATTATATATATATATATATATATATATATATATATATATATGGAATAGCCTTCATTTCTAAGAACAAGAATAGACTGTCGAGTTTCAGATGAAAGTTCTCTTTTTCTGGCCATTTTGAGCGTTTAATTGACCCCACAAATGTGATGCTCCAGAAACTCAATCTGCTCAAAGTAAGGTCAGTTTTGTAGCTTCTGTAACGAGCTAAACTGTTTTCAGATGTGTGAACATGATTGCACAAGGGTTTTCTAATCATCAATTAGCCTTCTGAGCCAATGAGCAAACACATTGTACCATTAGAACACTGGAGTGATAGTTGCTGGAAATGGGCCTCTATACACCTATGTAGATATTGCACCAAAAACCAGACATTTGCAGCTAGAATAGTCATTTACCACATTAGCAATGTATAGAGTGTATTTCTTTAAAGTTAAGACTAGTTTAAAGATATCTTCATTGAAAAGTAAAGTGCTTTTCCTTCAAAAATAAGGACATTTCAATGTGACCCCAAACTTTTGAACGGTAGTGTATATATATATTTATTTTATTTACATAAAAGAAATACTTGAATTTCAGTGTTCCGGTGGCTATCCATTAGATGGCAGTATTGTCCTGTTTAACTTCTCCGTTCATGATGAGTATATCATTTCGGCCACCGTGTTCAATGGAGAAGTCTGTTCTACATATTTACAGGCAACATACACCTTCCCCTTCGAACTGTCCTGGATGAACTGAAATTCTTGTTTCCATTCGTTTGAATTCGTTAGGCAAGCTGTTTATATTGTGGGAAAGCGGACGTGAGAACAGGCTGTCCCCACTCAGTCTCAGGTCCGCATTGAGCTGGAGGGGGCGTGGCCTCCAGCTCCGGCTGAATACCGGGAGTTTGTCGGGAGAAAATCTCTGCCGGGAGGTTGTCGGGAGAGGCGCTGAATACCGGGATTCTCCCGCTAAAAACGGGAGGGTTGGCAAGTATGCACGTCTGTAAGGTGTTGTTGAGGTTTGGGAGGTGCCCCCAAAAACCCCTAAGGCTGCCATGACAAAGTTAATCAAACCAGGACCTTAATGCCGGCTTATGTACTTAACCATGATTATGGTGTACCGCTATACTGCTATTTATGAGTAATTAATACAAGTGGTACACGCATGAATCCATTTGAAGTTGATAAAAAGGAAACAAATTCGGCAAAAAACTGACTCAGCCTCCACCAGACTGCTGAGAAGTTTCTCTTTTTCTTCCTGGGTCTTCTCCAGTTTTACCTCCATTTCTATGGACTGCCGCTCTGCCTCCTGAACACATTATGCAAGATTAGCATTTTGGCAACAATCGATTGAAATTGAAAATATTAAGTGTGAAGCTGCAAGGTCGTGCCTTAAGTTCATGAAGGAATTTGGTTTCCATGACCATATTCTCCTGTTCTAAGGCTTGGCGCAGCTGAGTGTTCTTGCTAAGAAGAGTGTTGAGCTTCAGCAGGTCTCTTTGAAGCATCTTATTGCTCTTATCTATGTCGCTTTCCTCACGGTGCATGACCTCAAGATGACCTTTAAATCAGTGTTAATCAGGAATTGGGATTTGCATGCAGTAACTATCTAAGTGAGTTTCACAACATATTAGACGTACACTCCAGGTAGATCTTCTTCTGGCGGATCACAGTGAGTTTTGCCTGCAGTTTGTTATATTCCTTGCTGTGTTCCTGTATCTCCAGGGTCAGTCCCACAAGCATTCCTTGATGCTTCAGCCACAGCTGCTGATCTTTCTTGATTTTTAATGAAACTTCATCAATCTGAGTCTTTATTCCCTGAACCTTAATTTGCAGAGGACTCAGGTCTTCATGCTGGGAACACAGACATTCAGCCATATTAGTGTTTCTAATAGATGTCTAATATAGCTCTAAATTACTGCTTTTTGATCAAAATAATTGGTTTCTTACCCCAGTGCGCGCTGCAATAAGATCAATTTTTTTGTTTATGTTTGCGACGGTGGTCTGTTTCTGTCCGATGAGTGCATCAATAGAAGAACTGTTTGTCTGGTTCGATTGTACCACTTTGTTGTACTTTGTGATCTCCTCATCAAGCCCCTTCTGAGTTCGGGACAAGTTTGCCAGTTTCTCACTGATTACATTGCTCTGGAGTGCAGCCGCCATAACGGAACTCTCCAAATGCCATAGCTGGAAGATCTAATAAGAGAGATGGAATGAAGAAAATGAGTTAAATGGCACATTCACATTTGCAGAGTGGTTATGTTATTACTATGGTTAAATTGGGTTAGGGTTAGTTAATGTTGCTGGAGACTAACTCCATCTGCAATATTTTCACAGTTAAATTGAATGCTGTACAAATATGATTATAATCTAATGGTAACCCTTCTGACTTCTGTCTGAAACTCCTAAAAAAGTTATACTCAAGGTAAATTGTCCAAATGTTATCCTTAAAACAGTGGAAGTAGAGGCATGGCGGACCTCTTTGCTTCATGTTGTCATGATCCGTGGTCCGGATTATGTTTTTGTTATGTTCTGTTAGTTTTGGACTCTTTTATTTCCTGTTTGACACCTGAGTTTGTTTTAGTTACCATGGCTACTTATGATTTTCTCCTGCCTCTGGTGTTCGGGACGCGCACCTGCTTCTAATCAGAGGACTATTTAAGCCTGCCTTTGCCAGTCAGTCGTCCTGGCGCCATTGTTGGTTTTCATGCCACAGTTTCGTGTTTGTTCTATGCCATAGTTAATGCTATTGGTTTCATGCCACAGTTTTGACAAGAACAAGAAAGTTTGATCATATTACGCCTATACTGGCTCACCTGCACTGGCTTCCTGTGCACTTAAGATGCGCCTTTAAGGTTTTACTACTTACGTGTAAAATACTACACGGTTTAGCTCCAGCCTATCTTGCCGATTGTTTTGTACTATATGTCCCGGCAAGAAATCTGCGTTCAAAGAACTCCGGTTTATTAGTGATTCCCAGAGCCCAAAAAAAGTCTGCGGGCTATAGAGCGTTTTCTATTCGGGCTCCAGTACTCTGGAATGCCCTCCCGGTAACAGTTAGAGATGCTACCTCAGTAGAAGCATTTAAGTCCCATCTTAAAACTCTATTGTATACTCTAGCCTTTAAATAGACCCTCTTTTTAGACCAGTTGATCTGCCGTTTCTTTTCTTCTCTCCTCTGCTCCCCTCTTCCTTGGGAGGGGGAGTTGCATAGGTCCGGTGGCCATGGATGAAGTGCTGGCTGTCCAGAGTCGGGACCCCGGGTGGACCGCTAGCCTGTGCATCGGTTGGGGACATCTCTGCGCTGCTGACCCGTCTCCGCTCGGGACGGTTTCCTGCTGGCCCCACTATGGACTGGACTCTCGCTGATGTGTTGGATCCACTGTGGACTGGACTTTCACAATGTTATGTCAGACCCACTCGACATCCATTGCATTCGGTCTCCCCTAGAGAGGAGGGGGGAGGAGGTGGTTACCCACATATGCGGTCCTCTCCAAGGTTTCTCATAGTCATTTACACCGACGTCCCACTCGGGTGAGTTTTTCCTTGCCCGTATGTGGGCTCTGTACCGAGGATGTCGTTGTGGCTTGTGCAGCCCTTTGAGACACTTGTGATTTAGGGCTATATAAATGAACATTGATTGATTGATTGATTGAGTTTTGTATTTGTTCTATGCCATAGTTAATGCTAGTTGTTTCATGCTAGTTGTTTCATGCTACAGTTTCGTGTTTGTTTCATGCCACAGTTTCGTGAGGTTCATGTCTATAGTTTCATGTCCTAAGTTTTTGCCTTAGCTTCCGCGTGCGATAGGCACGCTTGCCTTCGGGTTGTTCTCTGTTTTGTATCTCGTTGATTGGAAAAATGGAAAAATGTTGATTCCCGTTTGGAATCAACATTTTTCCAAAACAAACACACTTACCTTTTTTTAATCACTTCTAAAAGCACAAAAAGTTAGTGTACAGTGGGAAAATGTTGCTTAGACATGAGAATGCCTTACCTTCTCTTTCTTGAGAGAGGCTTTCTTGTTGGTCAGCCGCTGATAGTGCTGAGCAGCCTTGCTGTCCATGAGCTTCTGCAGCATCCGGGTCATTATTCCTTCTTCTAACTCCAGATGCTTATTTTTGTTTTTCTCCAGCTTTCTCCTCTGATCAGTCAACACAGTCTGAAGACCAGTGTCTTCCTAAAACAAAGAGAACAAAATAAATTAACCTCTTGAAAAAACAACTTACTTATTTTCTTTTTTAAAGGGGACGTATTATGCAAAACCAACTGTTTTTACCTATTGGAACGTGTTTTATGTATTTAGGACCTGATTGATTGATTGATTGATTGAGACTTTTATTAGTAGGTTGCACAGTGAAGTACATATTCCGTACAATTGACCACTAAATGGTAACACCCGAATAAGTTTTTCAACTTGTTTAAGTCGGGGTCCACTTAAATTGATTCATGATACAGATATATACTATCATATATACTATCATCATAATACAGTCATCACACAAGATAATCACATTGAATTATTTACATTATTTACAATCAGGGGTGTGGAGGGGGGGGATATGGACATCAAGTAGTGGACATAGAGAGAGAGAGAGAGAGAGAGAGAGAGAGAGAGAGAGAGAGAGAGAGAGAGAGAGAGAGAGAGAGAGAGAGAGAGAGAGAGAGAGAGAGAGAGATCAGAAGGCATAAGAAAAAGTATCTGCATTTGATTGTTTACATTTGATTATTAGCAATCCGGGGAGGGTGTTAGTTTAGGGTTGTAGCTGCCTGGAGGTGAACTTTTATTGCAGTTTTGAAGGAGGATAGAGATGCCCTTTCTTTTATACCTGTTGGGAGCGCATTCCACATTGATGTGGCATAGAAAGAGAACGAGTTAAGACCTTTGTTAGTTCGGAATCTGGGTTTAACGTGGTTAGTGGAGCTCCCCCTGGTGTTGTGGTTATGGCGGTCATTTACGTTAAGGAAGTCGTTTGACATGTACTTCGGTATCAGGGAGGTGTAGCGGATTTTATAGACTAGGCTCAGTGCAAGTTGTTTAACTCTGTCCTCCACCTTGAGCCAGCCCACTTTAGAGAAGTGGGTAGGAGTGAGGTGGGATCTGGGGTGGAGGTCTAGAAGTAACCTGACTAGCTTGTTCTGAGATGTTTGGAGTTTAGATTTGAGGGTTTTGGAGGTGCTGGGGTACCAGGAGGTGCATGCGTAATCTGCATCCGTCCCTCACATTTGAAATCAAACCACACACATTTGAAATCAAACCATAGAGCCATTGCAGAGATATATACAGAACAATCTTGCCTTCCTTCATACAACCTCCAAACAAGTGGTTTGGAATTTGCTCAATTGGTGACGTCAAGGTATATCTCCTTATATGGTAAAGTTTTGCCCGAAGAGTTTTGCGCGATTGTAGTCCGACGTTGTAGACAATAAGTTCCTTCTTTTTCGCTATCTTCTTGTTGTGGGGCAGACTGGCTCATACATGCACATGCATCCGCCGCTGTTGCCATTTCTAATAAAAAAGTAGCATATAGTTCTAACTTATATCCGTCAGTAGACTCGATATGTAAGCGCAAAAAATTACAACATGGCGGTAAGAAAACGCATTCAAAGTGGAGGCACCTAAATAAGACCGCCCACAAAACTGTGCATCCTATAGAGATGATCAGAAAGAGACTTGAAGATGGTCTGTAAAACATAAGAAACTAGCAGCCTGCTCAGTGGCCTTGTGGTTAGAGTGTCCGCCCTGAGAACGGTAGGTTGTGAATTCAAACCCCGGCCGAGTCATACCAAAGTCTATGAAAATGGGACCCATTACCTCCCTGCTTGGCACTCAGCATCAAGGGTTGGAATTGGGGGTTAAATCACTAAAAATGATTCCTGAGCGTGGCCACCGCTGCTGTTGGAGACATCACAGTCATCTTTGTTGTAGCGGTGTAGCGTGCAAGGACGGGGGTGGAAGAAGTGTCTAAAGATGGCGCTAACTGTTTTAATGACATTCAGACTTTACTTCAATCAATAACGGAGCAGCATCTCCTCTTACGGAAACAACAATACCGGAGATGTGTCCCGTGAAAAACCGTCCGACCGGAACTCTCTTATAACGAAAGTTCCTTGGGTGAATAATGTAAACTCACTACACCGGTATGTTTTAGCGCTTTCATGGCGAGTTTACTGACAGATATAAGTAAGAACTTTACACTACTTTATATTAGAAATGGCAACAGTGGAGGATGAATGTCTCATAACAAGAAGATAGAGGAAAGAAGAAGCTTATCGACTACGGAGTCGGCACCGACTACAAAGGCGGACGCACGCACATTTTCAGGACTTATGCAGATCCCAAATACATATCAGCAGGTACCAGAAGGTAAGAAAAGTTGCTTTTGCATAATATTGCGAAACAATACGCCAGATAATATGTCTTACCTTATACACACACCATAATAATACTCGTATGTTGAAGCACAGTACAATCCATTGAGCGGTGCAGCTTCATAGCTTACCAAAGTCGTACTAAAACATTTTGATGGATTTTTGAGTGCCGTGTGTAATGTTCTATATTTTAAATGTAACAAAATGTTGGTGTTGTTTACTTGAGTCATATTGCAGTCTACACATATCTCTTATGTGTGACTGCCATCTACTGGTCACACTTATCATTTCGCCATGTACCAAATAAAATAGTATCGAGGTCGGTAAGCACAACCAAAATTATTCCGTACATTAGGCGCACCGGGTTATAAGGCGCATTGTCGAGTTTTGAGAAAATTAAAGGAACATAAAAATTAAAAAAAATGCCAGCAGACACTAAAACGCATCAACTGAATTGATTTGTATCAATCCCATAAGTTGTGAAATAGACGATGTGTCTACTATTTTTATTTTTTACCTTCCAAAATGTTAACAACACACGCAGGGCGGAGGATTTTCGCCTGTCAATCATCTGTCTGTGCAGCGTGTGCACCGATCCTGCAGCCGCGGGTGGAACTGTCAGTCTGCACGTCGTTCTGACCCCGTGCTAAATCAAATATTCAATTGTGCTCATATAATTATTATTTATATCTGCACCTTCTCGCAGTTTGTAAGCGTTTTGATGAGCAGCACACATTTTGCATACTAATGAAGACTTAATCTGCTGACTTAGCAGACGCAATCTACTCGGAACACGTTTTAGTGGATCAGCTTTGCATGTGTTTTAGTACATTAAATACGGTCCCATATGTTTCCCCATTAGTTGAATAATGAATTATAGTTAGTGAAGCCTTCTAAGAGGCTTCAGTCTACCTTGGTGAGCTCTGCGAGGATGCGCTCCGTCTCCCCCAGAGCACGGACGTAGGTGCTGTACTGGGCCTGCAGAGCTTCATGCTGAGCCTGTTTTTGATTGATCATCTTTTTGGAGACATCACAGTCCATCTGGGAGCAGTTCAGCAGCATAGTCAGCGTCTCGCTCCTCTCCTGCAGCTCAGAAATGGACTTTTTGTTGCCTTCGATCTCTCTGTCCAGCACGATCACTTGATGCTCGGCTATGCTGTGAGAAACAGGTGGCGTTTATGTCAAATTTGATCAAACTTACTCATACATTTCACAACATGGTAAACCAACAGCGGGTACAAATAATTTGGGCCCAACGAGTTTAGTCCCAAAGAGGCTGACTCAGAAATCACAAAAGAAAGCAAAGTTGGTGTGTGAGACCAATCAGTATATACCCTATTTTCCGGACCATAGGGCGCACCGGATTATAAGGCGCACTGCCGATGAATGGTCTATTTTTGATCTTTGTTCATATATAAGGCGCACCTGATTATAGGGCGCATTAAAGGAGTCATATTATTATAAAATGTTTTGTAAATGTAAAACACTTCCTTGTGGTCTACATAACATGTGATGGTGGTTCTTTGGTCAAAATGTTGCATAGATTATGTTTTACAGATCATATTCAAGTCGCTTTCTGACAGTCGCTTCCGGATGCGCCGCTTTGTGGCCGCTCTTATTTACGTGGCTCACCTTCGACAGCGTCTTCTCCCCGTCATCTTTGTTGTAGCGGTGTAGCGTGCAAGGACGGGAGTGGAAGAAGTGTCAAAACATGGAGCTAACTGTTTTAATGACATTCAGACTTTACTTCAATTAATAACGGAGCAGCATTTCCTCATCCGGAAACAACAACAATCATTGGCTGTAAAATATAACATCTGTGGAGGTTCATTCCCAGACCTGTCCTGTCAAGGATGGCTAAAAAAAAAAGCCCTAAAAATGTCTGTGGTGAGCCACACAGTCCAGGGTTCCAACCTCTGGGCATCGGTTTTCTCAGGGTGCTCCGCTTTCCTCAACATAAAAAAATAAAAAGTACTTAATTGAAGACCGTCCGATCGGAACTCTCTAATAACTAAAGTTCCTTGGGTGAATAATGTAACTCACTACACCGGTATGTTTTAGTGATTTCATGCCGAGTTTACTGACAGATATAAGTAAGAACTTTACACTACTTTCTATTAGAAATGGCAACAGCGGAGAAGGAATGTCCCATAACAAGAAGATCAAGGAAAAAAAGAAGCTTATCGACTACGGCGCGCAATTTTTCAGGATTTATGCAGAACCCAAATACAAATCAGCAGGTACCAGTAGGTAAGAAAAGTTGCATTTGCATAATACTGCGAAACAAAACGCCAGATAATATGTCTTACCTTATACACACACCATAATAATAATCCTATGTTTAATGCGCCGACAATCCTTCAAGCGGTGCGGCTTCATAGCTTACCAAAGTCGTACTAAAACATTTTGGTGGATTTTGGAGCACCGTGTGTAATGTTCTATATTTTCATTGGAACATTTAAAATGTTGGTGGTTTACTTGAGTCATATTGCCATCATAGTTCAGCCTACACTTATCTCTTATGTGTGACTGCCATCTCCTGGTCACACTTATCATTACACCATGTACCAAATAAAATAGCTTCAAAGAGGGTAAGCTCAACCAAACTTATTCCTTACATTAGGCACAGCGGGTTATAAGGCGCACTGTCGAGGAAAAAAAAAAATTTTTAAGTGCGCCTTACAGTCCGGAAAATACGGTACTGTACCCTACAACAGCCAATTGTAAAATTTGCTGCATTTTTGTGGCTGTTTTGATGACAAAAGAAGCATGTTTGGAAAGCATTCTCACCGTACAGCCTCCTGCATTGTGCCAAATTCTTCATCTTGTCTCCTCATACTCAGCAGGCTGCTGTTCCACTGCTGCAGCAACTGTTTCTGTGCCATCGCCAGAGATTCCATTTGCATTTCAGCCTAAACACACATACATATTTGCAGGGTTATTCTGTCTGTCTTTGCAACCTAACCCCTGCAATCGGTTTTGTACTTTTCCTTTTATCTATCTTATGTACCATTTAGCCACTAACAGCTGTTAAAAAGGTAAATAAAACAAAGCAAGCAGTTTCCCAATATTTTTGCACAATACTGTATATAACAAAGTAAACAGGTGTGTACAAAAAACATTGCCTTCAGATACAAGTCAGATACAAATAAATACCATACAGTAACCCCACTATATAACTCCAGTTGCAGTCAGATGTTTACATTTGATGGAGAACAATAAACAAATAAATTAATAAATATTATATATACTAAACAAAAATATTAACGCAACACTTTTGTTTTTGCTCTCATTTTTCATGGGTTGAAATCTAAAATGTTTACCGTATTTTTCGGAGTATAAGTCGCACCGGCCGAAAATGCATAATAAAGAAGGAAAAAACATATAAGTCGCACTGGAGTATAAGTCGCATTTTTTGGGGAAATGTATTTGATAAAACCCAACACCAAGAATAGACATTTGAAAGGCAATTTAAAATAAATAGTGAACAACAGGCTGAATAAGTGTACGTTATATGAGGCATAAATAACCAACTGAGAACGTGCCTGGTATGTTAACGTAACATATTATGGTAAGAGTCATTCAAATAACTATAACATATAGAACATGCTATACGTTTACCAAACAATCTGTCACTCCTAATCGCTAAATCCCATGAAATCTTATACGTCTAGTCTCTTACGTGAATGAGCTAAATAATATTATTTGATATTTTACGGTAATGTGTTAATAATTTCACACATACGTCGCTCCTGAGTATAAGTCGCACCCCCGGCCAAACTATGAAAAAAGCTGTTACTTATAGACCGAAAAATACGGTACTCTATACTCAAAATACCAATTCCTCTCAAATATGGTTTACAATCTGTCTCAAGTTGTGTTAGTGAGCATTTCTTCTTTGCGAAGATAATCCATCCCACCTCACAGCTGTGGCATATCAAGATGCTGATTAAACAGCATGATTATTGCACAGGTGTGACCAGGGGTGCAAACTAACTTTTTGACCAACTCGCCAAGTGGCTAGTAGGTGAAAAAACATACTCGCCAACCATATTTTTTACTCGCCAAATGCCAAAACAAACTATTTCCTTTACCATTGTATTCCGCCATGTAGAAGTGTTCACGTCACATTAAAACCAATTCTACAACCAACCAGGGGCCACAGTATAGTATATAGAGTATATAGATTCTTTTTTTTACTATCCTATGAAACTAGAAGCAGGACGCATGATGCAGTGCAGATAAGATTTTAAAAGATCTGTATTCAATAAAATTTAAGTAATATACAAGTTTTACAGTGCATTGATTGCTACAAAGAATAAAGAAATAGTTAAATATTTTTCAACATTGTCTGGATATTTACATTACAAAACATGATGTTGTTCTTGACAGTCAGCCAGTCGCGTTTTTTCCCTGCATCGTCGTATAGCCACTTCGTCTGAAACTTTCTCCCCCCAGTTCCAGCGCTGGTCGGTTTGGGTTTCGCAGCATTCGCATCGCGACCCCCCTCCTCCTCCTCCTCCTCCTCCTCCTCCTCCGTCCGTGCCTTTTTAGCTATGGGTTTCAGGAAGCGCCACATAACGATAAGATTTATAGGCTTAAGGCTAGGAAGAATGATTGTTAGCTATTAAGACTCGAGTAACGTTACCGGTACACTCTGTGACTGTCGCCTGAGAGATATCCCTGTAGTGCGCGCTCTAAGCTAACTACTAGGCTAGCTAACTGCCGTCTCTTAGCAACTAGTCTACGGAACGTCGAACGTGACATCACAACAAATATGTGCTTGGTAAAATAATGATCTCCGTGTTGCTTTAGGTACCGGTAAGCGCTGCATTATTGCTGTTGTGAACCTCACTTTTTCAACTCGCCAGCGTGGCAAGTTAGGCAAATATTTTACTCGCCAAAGCTAAAAATAGCTCGCAAATGGCGACTGGCGAGTGTTAATTTGCACCCCTGGGTGTGACCTAGGCTGCCCACGATAAAAGGCCACTCTGAAATGTGCGGTTTTGCTTCATTGGGGGTCTGCGGGGGTCAGAAAAGCAGTCGGTATCTGGTGTGTTCACCATTTGCCTCACGCAGCGCAACATATCTTCGCATCGAGTTGATCAGGTTGGTGATTGTGGCCTGTGGAATGTTGGTCCACTCTTGGCTGTGCGAACTTGCTAGATATTGGCAGGAACTGGAACACGCTGTCGTATACGCCGATCCACACCATCCCAAACATGCTCAATGGGTGACATGTCCGGAGAGTATGCTGGCCATGCAAGAACTGGGATGTTTTCAGCTTCCGGGAATTGTGTACAGATCCCTGCAACATGGGGCCGTGCATTGTCATGCTGCTACATACGGTGATGGTCTCGAGTGAATGGCACAACAATGGGCCTCAAGAGCTCGTCACGGTATCTCTGTGCATTCAAAATGTTCACTTGCGTTCGTTGTCCATAACATACGCCTGGCCATACCAAAACCTTACCCCCACCATGGGCCACTCGATTCACAACGTTGACATCAGCAAACCGCTCTCCCACACGACGCAACACAGGCTGTCTGTCATCTGCCCTGAACAGTGAAAACCGGGATTCATCCGTTAAAAGAGAACACCACCCCAACGTCCCAGACACCATCAAATGTGAGCATTTGCCCACTCAAGTCGGTTACGATGACGAACTGCAGTCAGGTCGAGACCCTGATGAGGACGACAAGCATGCAGATAAGCTTACCCGACACGGTTTCTCAGTTTGTGCAGAAATTATTTGGATATGCAAACCAATTGTTTTGGCTGGTCTCAGAAGATCATGGAGGTGCACCTGTTGGATGTGGAGTTCCTGGGCTGGTGTGGTTACACGTGGTCTGAGGTTGTGAGGCCAGTTGCATGTACTGCCAAACTCCCTGAAACACCTTTGGAGATGGCTTATGGTGGAGAAATGAACATTCAATGCACGGGCAACAGCTATGGTGGACATTCCTCCATCAAAACTTGCGACATCTGTGGTATTGTACTGTGAGAGTGGCCTTTTATTGTGGGCAGCCTAAAGCACAATAACTCCGTGCAATAATCATGCTGTTTAATCAACAACTTGATATGCCA
>NC_084752.1:10644537-10712037 GCF_033978785.1 Entelurus aequoreus
CCGATAAAGCCTCTTGAGTAGCATGTGTTGTCTCTGCCTGGGCGTTGGTCTGAGCTTCATATACATCCATCAATTGTGTCAGTCTCTCCAATTCTTTCGTAAGGCGCTCCACATACATATCCTGTTGGCAGAGCAGGGTTTTTTTTTTACAAAATGTACTCAACATTTATTGTGTAGGTACAGCGGAAACCCGGAATCACCAGTTTCATAGGCACATGACTTGGAAGTCAAGAGGGCCCCCAGCAGGCAGAAGACATCGAAACGACGTTGAGAACTCGAAACTCAAACACAACGTTGAAACAACATGCTTTTGCTGACGTCTATTTACTGTCAGGTTCTGACATTGATTTGACCATCAAATGTTGGTCATTTCTCGACCAATATTCTGCAACACAAAGCCAACGTTAAAACAACATTCCTCAAAGCTGTGAATGCTAAAACAGTGAATTCCCCCCAGCCAGACCAAGGTGAGGAGGATAATCTGCCACACGGTTCATGTCCCGAACGACAGCATAAGGCGGGATCGCATTATACAAGTTTTAAAATCACTGCATTGGCTTTCTGTGTGTTTCAGGGTAGATGTTATGGTCCTTCTTATGGTTTATAAATTATTTTGTTGTATTGGGCCTTCTTATCGTTCAGATTTGCTCCTACCCTACAAACCCTTGCGGACTCTGATATCCTCTAACACTCGTCTCCTATTTATTTTAAAAGTCAGGACACAAAGTCACGGGATGGCATCTTACCACTATTATGGTAAGATTACGTAAATTCCTTGAAGTTTCAGCTTTGCAACCATACTCCCCCCGGAACCCAAAGACTTTGGTTTCCCGGACGCTACCTAATTTCTCCACGATATGCTCCACAACCTCTGCATCCCCGATGAATTTCACCTACATGAAAGGGCATTTTATGACTTTTCTTAATTTAAAAACATGCTATAGTATGTTTTTATTGTCATAATTGTATTGCATGATTTTTGTATCCCTTTAACTTAGGTAGCCAGGGACTGCAGATGGAAATGAGCTATTTAGCTATAATCTGGTACAGAACATATCTGTCTTTGAACTTAATGTTTCTGTGCATTGTCCCTTCAAATAAAGACTAAACCAAACCATTATGGCCACAACAGCTTGCCGGAAGACCTCAGCGCTGCAGAGAACGTTCATGTTTTTAAGAGCAAGCTTAAGACCTACCTTTTTGATTTGGCCTTTACTTAATATATATTCATTTCATTAAAGCCATTCGTGCTTTACTTTTTATTCTTATCATTTATGCTAGGTTTTGTTTAGTTATATTTATTACATATCTATATACGTACATGTTTTTTCACAATATGTTTTACTTGCGATTTATCCTTTACACTTAATCATGTTTTTTTTTACAAGGAAAAGACTTGAGTAGTGTTACTAGATCCTATGAGACCCCACCTAAAGCTATTGAAGAACGTCCCAGACCGGCATATGGTTAAGTTCATCATGGAAATGCTGATAAACCGTAGCTTCACCCTACAGACCAGTGACGGACAACGCAGCAGGCTCAGGAGGCTGAGGAATGGGGTCCGTCCGTGCACCCATGTTGCTCAACATGTACACCTACGATTCACCGGAGGCAACATCCCGTAAATATGGCTACACTGGCCATCATGATGCGTCAACCAACATGGTATGCGCTGGAAGATGGCCTAAATCAGGACGTGGCTCAACCTGCTCAAGTGGCGCCTACAGCTCAGCATTGGAAAAACGGGGTCAGCTGGTTACCACCTCAAATACAGCAAAGCAAAAAGGAAACTGGATGTATTTGTCAACAACAAGCACCTGGAATTCCAACCAGCCCCGTGGTACTTTGGTGTACGCATGGATAGGTCACTCTCCTTCAAACAACACCCAAAATGTCATTAAGGGTCTCATTATTCCAACATCTCGCCGGAACGGGCTGGGGTGCATCCGCCAAGGTTCTCCGAATCTCCACGCAAGCCCTGGCCTCCTCCGCAGCTGGATACTGTGCCCAGCCTTGTGCAAAAGCCCGCGTGCCAGGTAGGTTGACATTGCCATAAATAACAAGTGGCTGCCTAAAGCCCACCCCCCGCTCCGCCTTCCAGTTTCAGTGGGAATTTCCCCGGCCGGTATCCGACAAGAAACTGCTACTCTTGCCCTAGCAGTGAAAGCCCGGAGACATGACTGGCATATCCTGCATAACACCACCACAACAATGCTGCTTCTAAAAAGACTCAAGTCCTACCATCCATACAACAGGGCGGCACAAAAGCTGCTCAGGTCCATCTCTGAAGACCTGTCTACGGAGGCATGGCTGGCGGCACCCTGGAAACAGGTGTGGTAGTCTGCTGGGCCCACATGCATCCACTATTACATCCTTGACCTGGGAGGCAGCATTAAAGGAGAGGAACTGCTTTGCTGAACCGCCTGAGAACAAGGGTTGGCTACTTTAAATGTTGTATCTGCTTTATCTATGAGTAAGTAAGGCCTGGCGAATGGAGCATGTTGTGAGTGTGGGCAGCCGGATCAGACCGCTGACCCCACAATCACCACCTCTGCCCTGTAAAAACCACCCTCGGAAGCCCGCCTCTTCAATGTGGAACCTGAGACGAGGGCAAGGCTATACGCTACCGAGCTGGACTTTGATAATGACACACGAAAGACATGGTTCTTACGATACATTGTTAATTATTTTTACGTTCCAATGTTCCTCGGAAGGAGCTCTCTGCATCAGGGATTATATCAGCCATGGCTTTGGGTGTGTTTTGTCTCAGCATCCTATTGGCCGTGGTCTAAAGACGTCCTGGTGCAGACGGCTTTTGTGATAGTGTTTATTCCACTGGCTCATCTGTAATCAGCCATGCATGATTGTATGCATGTGTGTTTTTGTGTCACTTGATGATGGGGGAAGTTGTTCATCAGGGCATTGTTTTCAAAACTGTAAAGCACTTTGTGTTGTATTTATTTTAAGCATGAAAGAATAAAAATATACTCAGTTAGATTTGATTGAATTTAACCACGAGATTGATGCGGCAAGACAGAAGATGTTACTAGAACGAACGTGGCCTAAAGATTCACCAAGGCAGTCTAAGTGCAAAGAGTAACTACGGGAATGCAAAGCACTTGTTATGACTCATAGAGCCATCTCTGAGTTTATTAGCATTCCTTGTCAGTCAGCGGCAGACACGGGCCAGGTGGCAAACCACAGTTTTCCGGCCCTCTCTGCTTAACCAGTTCAGGGCACAAGAGGGTTCAACCTGAAGCCTGGAGGGCTTTGAGAGAAAACCTCGGCTGAATTTACTACCAGCAGCAGACAGTAGATGAATACAAATTGGATAAAGATTTGAGTGTCACTCTGGACAACATCCTGAAAGGAGATGCAACCAAAAAGATGAAGACCATGGGGCAACTCGTGTATCAGGCATGCCACAATACCTTTGTTGTGAAGGAAGGCTAAACGGTCAAGCCACCTTCAGGTCCTAGTAGGAGGCAGCATCAGATCAGAGAGTTGTGGAAAGAACGAAGAACCCTCAAGAAAAGGTAGCGGAAAGCCGATGCTGAGGAGAACATAGCCTAGAATGAGCTAAGATCAGAGTTGCAGAAAACCCTAATCCAGCTTCGAAAGACAGAACCAAGCAGGGAAAAAGCAGAGTGAGAAACCTAGACAGAGGAAGTATGTCTTAAACAATCTCAAACTTCCAGGTAACAACCGACATTCTTGGAAAGCCAAAAAGTGGAAGGCTGACATGTACAAATGAGGAAGTTGAGGATAGTATGACAGAAGCCCACAGTGATCCCCGCAGAGAGATTCGACTGCAGCACTGTTGGAATCAGGTTTGTTTGAATCAAATTAGGAATGTGTAACACTATCTGCACACCCTTTAAACAATATATTCTAGCGACGACAAATCCAGCATGGAACACTTCACTACTTGTGATTTAGGGCTATATAAATAAACATTGATTGATTGACTGTCCACTCAACACAACATCACAAACAATTGGATTCAGGAAAAGGTTATAAAAGAAACGTAAAATATTATAAATATGTTTGTGTGTGTATATATATATATATATATATATATATATATATATATGTAACAGCTAGTCTATGTGTTACCAAAAGGGTTTTAAGTAGGGATGTCCGATAATGGCTTTTTGCCGATATCCGATATTCCGATATTGTCCAACTCTTAATTACCGATACTGATATCAACCGATACCGATATCAACCGATACCGATATCAACCGATACCGATATATACAGTCGTGGAATTAACACATTATTATGCCTAATTTGGACAACCATGTATGGTGAAGATAAGGTCCTTTTTAAAAATAATAATAATAATAAAATAAGATCAATTAATTAATATTTTCTTGAATAAAAAAGAAAGTAGAACAATATAAAAACAGTTACATAGAAACTAGTGATTAATAAAAATGAGTCAAATTAACTGTTAAAGGTTAGTACTATTAGTGGACCAGCAGCACGCACAATCATGTGTGCTTACGGACTGTATCCCTTGCAGACTTTATTGATATATATTGATATATAATGTAGGAACCAGAATATTAATAACAGAAAGAAACAACCCTTTTGTGTGAATGAGTGTGAATGGGGGAGGGAGGTTTTTTGGGTTGGTGCACTAATTGTAAGTGTATCTTGTGTTTTTTTAATGTTGATTTAATTTTTTAAAAAACAAAACAAACAACAAAAAAAACGATACCGATAAAAAGACTTGATACCGATCATTTCCGATATTACATTTTAAAGCATTTATCGGACATCTCTAGTTTTAAGGCAACAAATGTAACTAATAAATGTCTTTATTCGTCACAATTAGAAGTTAAACTTTGTAAAACTTCCGCGGGGACCGAATTAAATGCTGGCTTAGACAGGCTTTCATGGTTGTCAATCATGGCCGTCTCATGCACATGGAAATGCAAGAGTCATCCTCACAAACAAAAAGATTTGAAAACAACGGATGCAAAGCCCACCGTGCTGCTGTTAAACAGGTGAGCAAGACCTTTAATCCCGCCAAACACCTCCTTTTGCAACGTGGCTTTGTCCTTTTTCTCAGTGCGTGAGCATCGCGAGAAAATACAGCAGCTTCGATGGTTGGAACCAGCAAGGGGAGGCTAACAATGATCACGGCTCATTCCAAGCTTCGACCTATCCGTGGAAAAAACAGTGTCTATAAAGGCTTGGGGTTCGAATTGTCTTTTATGTCCCTAAAATATGTCAACTTTTAGCTGATGTACTTTTATTTACGTGGACATGTGTTTATTGATGTTGACCATCATTCGTACGGTGGTGCTGCGGTTTAAAAAGGATTTTTATTTATTTTTATTTTATAGCGCTTTTTCTCTAGTGACTCAAAGCGCTTTACATAGTGAAACCCAATCAAATCAAATCAAATCAACTTTATTTATAAAGCACATTTAAAATGTACCACAGGGGTAGCCAAAGTGCTGTACAATGGGCAGGTTAAAAATAATACGAGAACCGAGCAAACACAACACAACACAAACAGAACACGATAAAAAAATAAAAAAATAAAATATAAAAACATAAAAACATAAAAACAGGTTCACAGCAGGTGTATTATGGGGCGCCATTGCAGGATGGATATCACTCAGTGTTAAAAGCCATGGAATAAAAGTATGTTTTTAAGAGAGATTTAAAAACAGGAAGAGAGGAGGCTTGTCTAACACTAAGAGGTAGGTCGTTCCAGAGCTTGGGAGCAGCAGCGGCGAAAGCTCTGTCACCACAATATCTAAGTTACATTTAAACCAGTGTGGGTGGCACTGGGAGCAGGTGGGTAAAGTGTCTTGCCCAAGGACCCAATGGCAATGACTAGGATGGCGGAAGCTGGGATCGAACCTGGAACCCTTAAGTTGCTGGCACGGCCACTCTACCAACCGAGCTATACCGCCCCAGGTATAGGGTTACGTTTATAGTAAGCGTGTTACGATACACTTATCTCACAAGACGAGACACGATATCTTTTATAGGTTTGCATGCATGACCTATACATATGAGCTTTTAACTGTTGAACTTAATTGTTTCATGAATTAAGTCTAAAATGAAACCTTCTAAAAGTTAGATGGAACATATGATTCATTTATTATTTTCTGACATTTGAATGCTGTTACAATGTTGGATACTCCTGTTAAACAATGTCAAAGCATCAAATCATAAGGTTGATGCATTTTGGTGTGAGCTTGCACACAGATTTGGATGCTTCTGTTCATGGGGTTTTGCAGTCTGGCTACCTCGTGATGTCAAAACCAGTGAAGTTGGCACGTTGTGTAATTCGTAAATAAAAACAGAATATAATGATTTGCAAATCCTTTTCTACTTATATTCAATAGGATAGACTGCAAAGACAAGATATTTAATGTTCGAATTGAGATTTATTTTTTATTTTTTTGCAAATAATCATAAACTTAGAATTGAATGGCAGCAACACATTCCAAAAAAGTTGGCACAGGGGCATTTTTACCACTGTGTTACATGGCCTTTCCTTTTAACAACACTCAGTAAACGTTTGGGAACTGAGGAAACCAATTTTTGAAGCTTTTCAGGTGGAATTATTTCCCATTCTTGCTTGATTTACAGCTTAAGTTGTTCAACAGTCTCTGTTGTTGTATTTTAGGCTTCATAATGCACCACACATTTTCAATGGGAGACCGGTCTGGACTACAGGCAGGCCAGTCTAGTACCCGCACTCTTTTACTACAAAGCCACGCTGTTGTAACACGTGGCTTGGCATTGTCTTGCTGAAATAAGCAGGGGCGTCCATGATAACATTGCCTGTATGGCAACACGTGTTCCTCCAAAACCTGTATGTACCTTTCAGTATTAATGGTGCCTTCACAGATGTGTAAGTTACCCATGCCTTGGGCACTAATACACCCCCATACCATCACAGATGCTGGCTTTTGAACTTTGCGTCTAGAACAATCCGGATGGTTATTTTCCTCTTTGTTCCGGAGGACACAACATCCACAGTTTCCAAAAACAATTTGAAATGTGGACTCGTCAGACCACAGATCACTTTTCCACTTTGCATCAGTCCATCTTAGATGAGCCGAAGCCGGCGGAGTTTCTGGGTGTTGTTGATAAATGGCTTTTGCTTTGCAAATCATAGTATTCTGTTTTCATTTACGATTTACACAATGTGCCAACTTCACTGGTTTTGTACTTATTTGGACATTAAGTCAAGCTCTCAGCCAGAGGGGCGGGAGCTCCTCTCCCTCCGCTTCAGGCTATGAGGAAACACAAATAAGGTAGGATAAATTATTATTTTCATCTAATCGTGGCATGTGCATAATAACATGATGTGTGACATGAAGTGACATAAATGCTGCTAAAATCAGCTTTTTTTTACGTAGGTCTAGAAAACAAAATAGCGGGTACGACTTTTAAGATATATATTCAAATAGCGTACATTTTGCAAAAGATAAATGATGATACTTTTGGAGAGGGTGAGGCGTAGTTTCATTTGCAATCTGGGAAACGCTTACACAAGTCAGCATCTTGTAGACCAAGGGCGTCAAACTATTTTTTATCGTGGGCCACATCGCAGATACCAAAGCCTTTGGAGGGTCGCTTCATGATAGTATTACACAGTTTCCTTTTCTTTTTTTTATTATTATCGTTGTTTACCAACAAACTAATAGAAAACCTGCTTTGGAATCAAACGTCAAAGTGACAACTTAATTTCAGCTAGTGTAGAATTTTCATAAGGAAAAGGGTTTGAATGGCACAAAGGCAAGCAATACAGTAGGAATGGGATTCAGATGGCACTTTTTGGTTTACCTGACACATGAAACGTGACAAATTGCGGGAGTGCACTATCCACCTTAGCCGCAATTCCAACTTTGACCACAGCGTCAGTTGCTATGTAGAGTGGCGCTTTCCCCCATTTTCAGCAGACGGCATTGCAAAAATGATTAACCCCTCCTCTTCCTCTCATGCGAGATCCACCCAGGAATGGGGCCGTATAAATCCCTTTCCTACTGTGGCTTGGTTGCATCAAATTATATTGAGTTAAGAGCTGCATTTGCATGCCTTCATGATTTTTTTAATCAATAAAGATGAAATAAAGTTGATGCACATTCTTTCCGGGTAATCGCGGGCCACGAAGAATAATAGGGCGGGCCAGATGTGGCCCCCGGGTCTTGAGTTTGTTGTAGACGGACTTAAAATACAGTTATGAAAGTGACTGTGGAGCAAAATTTACACCAAAGCATATCCAATACATACAGTCGCGATCAAAAGTTTACATACACTTGTAAAGAACATAATGTTTGAGTTTGAGTTTATTTGGAACATGCAAGCATACAACATGATACATCACAGTTTCCAGTTTCTCTTTTCAACATGTTCGAAAAGGAGTAGGAAGAAGCAGAGCTTATTTAATCCTACCCCTTTTCTTTTACATAACAGTTGCTAAACTTTTTTGTTCACTTCCTGTTCTCAATTTATTCACAATGTGCTCCATAAGTAATCACAATAAAAATAAATGGATAAATAATATTTGGTGAAGTAAGTTACATTTCATATGATGAGATAAGTAAGATTATTTTGAGATGTCACGGCTGTCTTGAGTTTCTAATAATTTTTACAACTTTTAGTTTTTTGTGATAGAGTGATTGGAGCACATACATGTTGGTCACAAAAAACATTCATGAATTTTGGTTCTTTTATGAATTTATTATGGGTCTACTGAAAATCTGCTGGGTCAAAAGTATACATACAGCAATGTTAATATTTGCTTACATGTCCTTTGGCAAGTTTCACTGCAATAAGGCACTTTTGGTAGCCATCCACAAGCTTCTGCTTGAATTTTTGACCACTCCTCTTGACAAAATTGGTGCAGTTCAGCTAAATGTGTTGGTTTTCTGACAAAAATTGGTTTGGCCACAATACCCAGCAATGTGTTTGGAAGAGAAAAGGTGAGGCCTTTAATCCCAGGAACACCATCCCTATCGTCAAGCATGGTGGTGGTAGTTTTATGCTCTGGGCCTGTTTTGATGCCAATAGAACTTGTGCTTTACAGAGAGTAAATGGGACAATTAAAAAGGGGAATTCTTCAGGACAACCTAAAATCATCAGCCCGGAGGTTGGGTCTTGGGCGCAGTTGGGTGTTCCAACAGGACAATGACCCCAAACACACATCAAAATTGGTAAAGGAATGGCTAAATCAGGCTAGAATTAAGGTTTTAGAATGGCCTTCCCAAAGTGTGGACAATGCTGAAGAAAGAAGTCCATGTCAGAAAACCAACACATTTAGCTGAACTGCACCAATTTTGTCAAGAGGAGTGGTCAAAAATTCAAGCAGAAGCTTGTGGATGGCTACCAAAAGTGCCTTATTGCAGTGAAACTTGCCAAGGGACATGTAAGCAAATATTAACATTGCTGTATGTATACTTTTGACCCAGCAGATTTGCTCACATTTTCAGTAGACTCATAATAAATTCATAAAAGAACCAAACTTCATGAATGTTTTTTTTGTGACCAACAAGTATGTGCTCCAATCACTCTATCACAAAAAATAAGAGTGGTAGAAATGATTGGAAACTCAAGACAGCCATGACATTATGTTCTTTACAAGTGTATGTAAACTTTTGACCACGACTGTATCTCGACCACAAGAAATAGTTTTTTAAAATGTAGATTAAAATATTCATAGGTCCCAATCAAAATAAAGTAAATATTATTTAAAAAATTATTAAGGAGCTTTGCGAGAGTCTTCTGCATCTCGGATTTTGGGTCTGTCAAATGTCTCAATGATTGTTTTATTGTTTGTTTTGTTTTATCTCTGGGCTGCTGCGGTAGCATCTTGCTGCTGGGGGAAGCAATCCAGATGAGGATTTTCTGTCGCATCTTAGTGTCCATGATTGACACTTTAGCTGCTTCTGCTTGGACATACACACAGCGCCTTGGCTGTGAAACTCACATTTCAATGGATTCAAGAGTGGATTGAGTCGGGAAGGCCCACCTGCTTGAGTTTCTGATCTTCAGCCTGGGACTTCTTGGTTCCGACTTTGCGTGTTGCACTCTTGGTGGCTTTGACATTGGAATGCAGGTCCGCAGTGACAGCTTGTGTGAAGATGACGTGCAACCGCAGTTTGTCTAGTTCTGCCTGGAGCTTGGAAACTGTAGAAGAAAAACAGAGAAATAAAAGCCTCTGATAATGAGGGTGGTTACCCGATGCGGGTATACACTAGGCTGACCATACGTCCTCTTTTCCCCGGACATGTCTCTCTTCCGGGCGGGGTTTCTTAAATGCCTCAAATGTCCGGCATTTTGAGTTAGGGTTGCGTGTATTTTCAATGTACGTCCAGGGTTAAGAATAAGGGGTTAAACAAAAAAAACTGAAGGTGTGCGCACGCAGAAACATTGGTGAGGGAGGGGCAGAGACACAGAGAGAGAGAGCTAGTGAGTGGAGAGACAGACATGAGAACAAGAAATGCCGAAATGTAAATGCAACTTCACGGATGATTTGCGGAAAAAGTATTTGTGTTTTCGTCCTGGCCGTGACACATGGGAAGCAGAATGCACTGTGTGCAAAGCAGGAACGTGTATATCTGTGGCAAATAAAGATCTACAAGCCCATATCGACACTACAAAGCACAAAACAGCTGTGCAGGGCGAGAGCTCGTCTGCTGTTTTTGGTTTAAATGTAATTAACTTCTTTTGAGGCATTATTTATGTTTAGATTATATACAATTATTTTGAATATTTCTACCTCTGCACTTTTTTTCCAAAACTGTGAATGTTACAGAATATACACTACCGTTCAAAAGTTTGGGGTCACCCAAAGAATTTTGTGGAATAGCCTTCATTTCTAAGAACAAGAATAGACTGTCGAGTTTCAGATGAAAGTTCTCTTTTTCTGGCCATTTTGAGCGTTTAATTGACCCCACAAATGTGATGCTCCAGAAACCCAATCTGCTCAAAGGAAGGTCAGTTTTGTAGTTTCTGTAACGAGCGAAACTGTTTTCAGATGTGTGAACATGATTGCACAAGGGTTTTCTAATCATCAATTAGGCTTCTGAGCCAATGAGCAAACACATTGTACCATTAGAACACTGGAGTGATAGTTGCTGGAAATGGGCCTCTATACACCTATGTAGATATTGCACCAAAAACCAGACATTTGCAGCTAGAATAGTCATTTACCACATTAGCAATGTATAGAGTGTATTTCTTTAAAGTTAAGACTAGTTTAAAGTTATCTTCATTGAAAAGTACAGTGCTTTTCCTTCAAAAATAAGGACATTTCAATGTGACCCCAAACTTGTGAACGGTAGTGTAAGTGTGACTTATTTTGTTATACTGTCAACCAGTGTTGCGTTACGCACTTTTTGTGTCTTTTTAACGCATTGAAATCAGAAAAGACGCAGATTTTTTTTTATTTTACCATTTGCGGCCCACAGCTAATGTTTTAAAGGCCCACGGCACATTCTAAAAATACTATTAAAATAAACAAAAACATAACAAAAGTGAAATAAAAAAGCTTACAGGTGAAATGTAATTTAGAAAAAGTTGCAATGTTGACTAATAAAACAAAAAAAAAAGTTTTCTTTCAAACTGTCATTGCTCAAAACATAATAATAATAATCAAAATCAATGTTATTATGAATTATTGACCTATCAAAGGTTCCGACTACGTCAAATATTACACTAAGAAAAATATTTTTGGTGGAAGATTTTGCATATTTTGTGTGTTTGCCATAAAAAACATAGTTTTGTTTGACAAAAAAGGGCGGAAAACAAACAAACAAAAAACACAACATAAAAAAACTAAAACATTTTGAAATGAGGAATAGATGTGAAGTTGATGTAGACTCCAGAGATTTAAGCGTTTTAAATATAAAATGTATGTGTGCCCTGGCACACCATTATCATCATTTCACGGCCGAAGCAAAACACTTTTTACACTTTTATACTGAAATAAATACACCTACAACTTATTAAATAAAATGATAGAAAAAATGTGCAGCAGTGGTAAAATTTAGATCCATGAAGGAAAGAAGAAAGTGAATGAATGTTTATAAAGTTAAAGTTAAAGTTAAAAACTGAATACATTTACATATGTATACACATTTGTTTTCTTTTGTATTTTTTTTTAATGAATTAAGTAACGTTTATGACAACCTTTTTCCAAAACACAATATAGAATGTGAGATACAACAGGATAATGCATACATTTGTCATTTATTTTCAAAACGATTACAAAAAAGTGGTACCCCAAAAATTTACTGTGGCACCCCATTTTTATGACTTGATGGGGTCCCTGGGACCCCATTTTGAAAATTCCTAGCGCCAACACTGCTGTCAACAGAGGAGAAAAAATGCTTTATTTGAATAAATATATTATTTATGAAGCAAGTTCGAGTATCATTGGCAAATTTCCACCTAGTCCCGGCCTTGGCGTGCTGCCCGCCTTGGCACGCATATATGTGTCCTCTTTTTGGGATTTCAGAATATGGTCAGCCTAATATACACTATAATGCCAAAAAGTATTTGCCCTCCCAGCCAAATGATCAGAATCAGGTGTCATAATCACTTGGCCCGGGCACAGGTGTAATAAAACAAGAGACTACTTCTACAAACAGTTGTGAAAGAATGGGCCGCTCTCAAGAGCTCAGTGACCGTGCACCGGTGCACAAAGCAAGGTCCATAAAGACATGGATGACAGAGTCTGGTGTGGATGAACTTGACTGGCCTGCACAGAGTCCTGACCTGAACCCGATGGAACACCTTTTAGGATGAATTAGAACGGAGACTGAGAGCCAGGCCTTCTCGACCAACATCAGTGTGTGACCTCACCAATGCACTTTTGGAAGAGTGGTGGAAAAATTCCTATAAACACACTCCACAACCTTGTGGACAGCCTTCCCAGAAGAGTCGAAGCTGTAATAGCTGCAAAAGGTGGACCCACATCATATTGAACCCTACAGGTCAGGAATGGGATGGCACTTCAAGTTCATATGTGACTCAAGGCAGGTGGCCAAATACTTTTGGCAATGTAGTGTATTTTACATTACGTGGGTACAATTTGACCTGGGTAACTATCAATCTTGTGTAGAAATAGCTATATATGGTCATGGTAACTAAGATCGTCAACACACTATTTGACACATGTATTCTCCCATGTGTTTAGTGATCAAAGGTGTGCAACTGTGCAGATTCTGGATGCACAGCCTCGGTCTGTCACCTTAATCCAGAAACAGTTGCTGCAGCAGTGGAACAGGGAAGGCTGAGGAGTGTGATCCTACAATAGTTGGAACACACCCTCCGGTTCCCCTTCTTAAAGAAAGGAACCACCACCCCGGTCTGCCAATCCAGAGGTACCGCACCCGAGGTCCACGCGATGTTGAAAAGTCTTGTCAACCAAGACAGCAGCCATAGCATCCAGAGCCTTAAGGAACTCCGGGCGGATCTCATCCACCCCCGGGGTCTTGCCACCGAGGAGCTTTTTAACTACCTCGGCAATAGGAGCGTCCACCACAGATTCCCCAGGCCCTGCTTCCTCATTGGAAGACGTGTTGGTGGGATTGAGGAGGTCTTCGAAGTATTCCCTCCACCGATCCACAACATCCGCAGTCGAGGTCAGCAGAACACCATCCTCACCATACACGGTGTTGACAGTGCACTGCTTTCCCTTCCTGAGGCGGCGGATGGTGGTCCAGAATCACTTCGAAAGCCGTCCGGAAGTAGTAGCGCTAAACAAGAAATACAAACTACAAACATAATAAAACAATCACTTGCCTTACAATCCTAAAATGCAGAGAAATGGGATGTTCATATATTCTCTTTTGGATTAAGAATACATCATAATCCCCACGCAGGTACAAAATAAATCAATAAACAAAAGGTGGGCGCAAACGAGCATCTTTTTGTGACTTTCTCGCAATCTCTGGGCTTTAAGTTGAATGTCAAAGTTGACCAACTTCTCGGTTTATGACAACCTTCTACTATACATGTGACTTAGACTTAGACTTAGACTTCCTTTTATTGTCATTCAAATTTGAACTTTGCAGTACAGATACGAACGAAATGTTGTTGCATTAGCTCATGGTAGTGCAGGATAAAAGAGCAATAAGGTTCAGATATAAATAAATAGTGAGTGGCATGATTTATCATCAAGCATTAAAGGCCTACTGAAAGCCACTACTACCGACCACGCAGTCTGATGGTTTATATATCAGTGATGAAATCTTAACATTGCAACACATGCCAATACGGCCGGGTTAACTTATAAAGTGCAATTTTAAATTTCCCGCCACACTTCCGGTTGAAAAAGCCTTCGGAGGATGACGTATGCGCGTGACGTAGCCTGGGGAACAGAGGTATGCCTTCCCCATTGAATACAATACAAAAAAGCTCTGTTTTCATTTCATAATTCCACAGTATTCTGGACATCTGTGTTGGTGAATCTTTTGAAATGTGTTTAATGAACAATGGAGGCTGCAAAGAAGAACGTTGTAGGTGGGTCGGTGTATAGCGGCTGGCTGTAGCAACACAACAAGGATTACTCACTTGGATAGCAGACGCGCTAGCCGATGCTAACCGGCCACTGCACGGATGATCGGGTGAAGTCCTTCGTCGCGCCGTCGATTGCTGGAACGCAGGTGAGCACGGGTGTTGATGAGCTGGGCAGATGATGGCTGGCTGGCGTAGGTGGAGCGCTAATGTTTTTATCATAACTCTGTGAGGTCCGGTTGCTAAGTTGCTAAGTCAGCCTTAGCGTCGTTAGCAACAGCATTGTTAAGCTTTGCCAGGCTGACAATTATTAACCGTGTAGTTACATGTACATGGTTTAATAGTATTGTTGATCTTCTGTCTATCCTTCCAGTCAGGGATTTATTTATTTTGTTTCTATCTGCATTTGAGACAGATGCTATCACGTTAGCTCATGCTAATTAGCATGAGCTTCGTCGATGTATTGTCGTGGAGATAAAAGGCACTGAATGTCCATTTCGCGTGCTCGACTCTCATTTTCAAGAGGATATAGTATCCGAGGTGGTTTAAAATACAAATCCGTGATCCACAATAGAAAAAGGAGAGAGTGTGGAATCCAATGAGCCAGCTTGTACCTAAGTTACGGTCAGAGCAAAAAAAAAAATGTATTTCACTGCATTCTAGTCCGTCACTCTAACGTTCCTCGTCCACAAATCTTTCATCCTCGCTCAAATTAATGGGGTAATGGTCCGAATAGCTCTAGCTGCGTTGAAAACAATAGGAAAATATGAGGGAGTGAACAACTGACAACATCACGCTACTTCCGGTAGGGGCAAGGTTTTTTTTTTATCAGAGACCAAAAGTTGCGAACTTTATCGACGTTGTTCTATACTAAATCCTTTCAGCAAAAATATGGCAATATCGCAAAATGATCAAGTATGACACATAGAATGGATCTGCTATCCCCGTTTAAATAAATAAAAATTCATTTCAGTAGGCCTTTAACTTTTACCAAGCCAGAACAGTAGTTCTGTGTTAGCGCTAATAACAACAATATCTCTAATACTTGGTTTAGCACAGTGGTTCTTAACCTTGTTGGAGGTACCAAACCCCACCAGTTTCATATGCGCATTCACCGAACCCTTCTTTAGTGAATTTTTTTTTTTTTTTTTTTTTTCCAATTCAAGACAAAGTTATGTTTTTTTTACTGGTGCACAAAGTGAACCGTGCATGAACATCACCTTGTTCAAAGAACAAAACCAACACAGTGCATGAACTCACAACAAATTACACACCTGCAAATCAGATGGAAAATTAGAGGGAACATTGTTTGGTGGTTTCCATATTACGCCGATAGGGAGAAGTTTTAATTTAGATCAGGGGTGGGCAATTAATTTTCACCGGGGGCCGCATAAGCAACCCGAGCACTGCTGGAGGGCCACACGACAATATTTCAATTAAATTTTGCTCAATATTATTTTTGATATACCGTAAGATAAATAATAATGATGATAATAATAATAATAATTAATAATAATAATTTAATTTAACCTAACTTAACTTTATACAAAAGCAGATTGCTTTTGATGGTCACTTTATCCTGCATTATCCAACATTTTTCCCCATCAGATTTGGACAACCATCTGTTGTTAAAAATAGTTTTTAATCATATTTATTTTATATTGTTTTTTATATTGGTTTTATATGTAATTGTTTTTTCTTTTTATTCAGTCATTGGTGGAGCTAAGGATAATATTTGAATATTGTTTGTAATATTGTTGTGCAGCACTTTGGAAACATTTTGTTGTTTAAATGTGCTATATAAATAAAGTGGATTGGATTGTCACATCTGCCAGCTTGTCCCAACACCCATTTACCTCTGTGAACAAGTCATTACCTGTGGTTGTCTCTTTAATTGACTGCATCAGAGCTCTCATCCAAAGTTAGCGAAAAACAGCCCATGTCTCCGGGCATTATCAGCGCAACAAAGTCCAATAAGCACTCCTTAATAAACTCTCCGTCAGAAAACGCCTTACTTTTTCTGGCGCTTTTGTGAGAAATGACGAAACTTGTCCTGACGGCTGCATCTCTGGGGGTGTGAAATATGGCACAAAGTCCTTGTTGGGTTTGCAGTTTTACCATCAACGCATCAGCCTCCCTTGCGCGCGCTTCATCAGGCACATTCCGGTATTTTCCCTCGTGTTTCTTCGTGTAGTGGCGATTAAAATGATATTTAAACACAGCAACCTGTGTACCACACATTAAGCACACGGCTTTACCATTAATTTATGTAAAGAAATACTTGGCAGTCCATCTCTTGTTGGAAACACGCCATTCCTCATCAACTTTTCTTTTTTTAGCGTCTAATCACTTGTCTCTATGCATCTTCACTCACAGGTTCCCCCCGGACATACGGCATAAATAACACATTTCAAAATAAAAGCAGCACAGTTGTATTGCGCGCACGACATAGATGTTTTTTAAACTTTATTTTGTAATTTGTAATTGCGCCGTTCAATTCACTCACAATCGCACACGCGCATACGTCCACACGGAAGTAATACAAATAACGCTTTTCAAAACAAAAGCAGCACCGTTGTATTGCACACTCGACATAGATACTTTTTTAAATTTATTTTGTAATTTATGATTGGCCTCACGCGGGCCGGACAGGGATGCGCAAAGGGCCGGATGCGGCCCGCGGGCCGTACAATGCCCAGGTCTGATTTAGATGATGAGTCGGGTGTGTCTTGACCTCCACGGTGGAGGCTCCGCCGAACCCTTGAGGCCGACTCACCAAACCCCTAGGGTTCGATCGAACCCAGGTTAAGAACCACTGGTTTAGCAGGTTATGACATGTAAATAGATAGATAGATGGATGGATGGATGGATGGATGGATGGATGGATGGATGGATGGATGGATGGATGGATGGATGGATGGATGGATAGATAGATAGATAGATAGATAGATAGATAGATAGATAGATAGATAGATAGATAGATAGATAGATAGATAGTACTTTATTGATTCCTTCAGGAGAGTTTCCTCAGGAAAATTAAAATAGAGTATTGTTGGCGTTTTTGGATGTTTTTACAGGGGTTTGTTTATTCGTGCAATAGAGGACTACCCATCAGCTTAATTGTGAGCCACATGTCATTGCCGTACACAGGGCCGGCCCGTGGCATAGGCCGTATAGGCAAATGCTAAGGGCGCCGTCCATCAGGGGGCGCCACGCCAGTGCCACAAATGTTGGAGAAAAAAAAAAAAAAGTTGGTACTATTATTTCTAAATACAAAAAATAATCCCACGTTAATTAAAATGCAAAGTAAAGCCTATTTAATAGAAATATTATTTGTTACAACATTACGCCCCCCCCCCCCCCCTCATCCCCCCGCACGGTGCGCTCCCTCCCTTCCCGTATCATGACTCTTACCACATCAAAAAATCAACACAAGATGTCAAAACGGCCAAAACTGTCAGGCGCCCAGGGAAGAAAAAAGAGAAAAGAAGAGGAGAAACGAGAAAAAGACAGAGGTAGCAGGTAGGTAACGTTAGCCTACATGAAATTATTTGTCTGTTACAGAATGTGATAGTAACCTGGCTTTAGCATGAAGCTAATGTTACATGATTCGGCAATTGCTAATCAATAAATAGCTAGTTATGTTTTAACGTCGGGTTAATATTGTGGAGGGGGCTAAATTGTTATGGAAAATAATAATGTAACGTTAGGTAATTACAGTACTCCCACCTTACATTCCTCAGGGACATTTGTATTAGATCTTTTAAGCAGGTGTTTTTGTTTACATTGTTATTGCCTTCTGGTTAGCTAATGTTTGCCCTGCAGGTAATAGTCACTTCTCCACCCCTTTATATATTAGGTATAGTTGTAAGCCTAGTTGTTAAAGTGCACATCATTAATGTTAATTAAGCAATATCACATGAGAGGGAATGCTGTTTTTTAATTTGACACTGCTGTGATTCGGTTAAAGATAATCATAACATAACATTCTCATATAATATGTTATATGTTAATATGACAAAGCTATTCGGTTTCTTGTGAGTATATATACACTTCACTGCCGATGTGGGGAGGGGGGGGCGCCACCTAAAATCTTGCCTAGGGCGCCAGATTGGTTAGGGCCAGGCCTGGCCGTACATTATGATATTTGAATGCAAAAAAAAAGAAAGACATGTCTTCTAGTCTTAGAAATGGATTGTGAATGATGGGCAACATTTGAAAATAAGAGCCGTACCCCTTTCAGTGCAAATGGGAGAATAGATAAAAGCCCAGCTGAAGATAATGGCTCTATTCTGATGCATGTAGTAGCCTTGGATATAAAGTAGCACCTGTGGATGTTTTGAAACAAAGATACACTCACCAGTTAATGCTGGTCTTGAGTTTATGTTTATGAATAATAGTTTGATATGTAAAATCCTAATACTTACAAGTATTCAATTCAAACACATTCCAGAGCAATGAGAGTCTTACCATCGGCCTTGGTCTTGTTACACTGATTGGTGATACTGGTATGACAAGCCTTAGTCGCCATCAGTTGATCCTGGACTTGTCTATGTTTGCTTTCAGCCAAGACCTTGGTCTGTTCTTGGCACTCCAGCCTTGTCTGGAGTCCTTTTAGTCGCTCTTGCTCCCTGAACAACTTGACAAATATTTCTTCTGTTTTGCTTGACTCTGCCTTGTCATCCGCTGTCTACACGTAAAACAAAGAGCAACATTATTAGACTTTTAGTTTGAAAAAAAAACATACATACACTCTTGGCATTCTCTCGAGCTTCAAGAGGTAGTCAACTGAAATGATTTTCACTTCACAGGTGTGCTTGAAGCTCATCGAGAGAATGCCAAGAGTGTGCAAAGCAGTGATCAGAGCAAAGGGTGGCTATTTTGAAGAAACTAAAACATGTTTTCAGTTATTTCACTTGTTAAGTACATAACTCCACATGTGTTCATTCATAGTTTTGATGCCTTCAGTGACAATCTACAATGTAAATAGTCATGCAAATATGGAAAACACATTGACTGAGCAGAAGGTGTGTCCAAATGTTTGGTCTGTACTGTATATAAATTAACAATTATTTAAGCAGTTAAACGTATTAAGTATATTTTCTTTCCATTTTTAAAAACACAAATAGCGTACACCTTAGACTTAGACTTAGACTTATACAAACGTTATTGATCCACAAGGGAAATTGTTCCCCACAGTAGTTCAGTTACAAAGGGGGGAAAGGGTAAGGATGGAAAGGATAATGCAGGTATAAAGTAGACTAAAAATATACCATAGTAGCAATATAAACATAACATACCTGTAACATTTACATATTATATATACAGTATATAATACATACTGATATATTATATGTTTATATAATATATACTATATATAACAAATCCCAATTACCATGTACAATATTAATGAATAACAATATTACAGTAAATCTCATGCTTTCCACAGTGCGATCATTTCATAGCTTTTTAAATAAATATTTTATTCAAGAAATATAGTAAGAATGATTGATATTTGACACCCTATTAAAGTATTAGAATGGTTACATAGGTTTAAAATGACTTTGTGGTTAAAAAAAACAAAAAAAAAACTGTCATGACAGGTTTGGACTTTATTTTAATTGATGTTCCTGCGCTTTGTATTGTCTCCTTTCCAGTACTTTTTTCAGATCCACTTCTTGTTTGTCTCCTTTTGCTGCCTTCGCTCCAGCCTGAGAGCCAGTTCCTCACC
The DNA here is from genome assembly GCF_033978785.1 of Entelurus aequoreus. Classification (NCBI taxonomy): domain Eukaryota; kingdom Metazoa; phylum Chordata; class Actinopteri; order Syngnathiformes; family Syngnathidae; genus Entelurus; species Entelurus aequoreus. Next base: position 10,664,771 of record NC_084752.1, read on the forward strand.
TGTCCCTGATTGGCAGTCACGGCACACCTGTCCCTGGTCTCGAGTCAGGATGCTTCGTTCATACTGGATGCCAGCCCTGTCTTCTGGACTGCTGCACTACATTTTATCATTGAACAATTCTAAACTGCACTTCCTAAGGTAGTTAGCATGAGGTACAGTGGTGGCCAAAAGTTGACATACACTTGTAAAGAACATAATGTCATGGCTGTCTTGAGTTTCCTATAATTTCTACAACTCTTATTTTTTGTGATAAAGTGATTGGAGCACATACTTGTTGGTCACAAAAAACATTCATGAAGTTTGGTTCTTTTATGAATTTATTATGGGTCTACTGAAAATGTGAGCAAATCTGCTGGGTCAAAAGTATACATACAGCAATGTTAATATTTGCTTACATGTCCCTTGGCAAGTTTCACTGCAATAAGGCACTTTTGGTAGCCATCCACAAGCTTCTGCTTGAATTTTTGACCACTCCTCTTGACAAAATTGGTCCAGTTCAGCTAAATGTGTTGGTTTTCTGACATGGACTTGTTTCTTCAGCATTGTCCACACATTTAAGTCAGGACTTTGGGAAAGCCATTCTAAAACCTTATTTCTAGCCTGATTTAGCCATTCCTTTACCACTTTTGACGTGTGTTTGGGGTCTTTGTCCTGTTGGAACACCCAACTGCGCCCAAGACCCAACATCCGGGCTGATGATTTTAGGTTGTCCTGAAGAATTTGGAGGTAATCTTCCTTTGTCATTGTCCCATTTACTCTCTGTAAAGCACCAGTTCCATTGGCAGCAAAAGAGGCCCAGAGCATAACACCTCCACCACCATGCTTGATGGTAGGTATGGTGTTCCTGGGATTAAAGGCCTCACCTTTTCTCTTCCAAACATATTGCTGGGTATTGTGGCCAAACATCTAAATTTTTGTTTCATTTGACATCACATGGACAAAGATAAGACCTTCTGGAGGAAATTGTGGTTCTGTGGCACACGTCAAAAGTGGTAAAGGAATGGCTAAATCAGGCTAGAATTAAGGTTTTAGAATGGCCTTCCCAAAGTCTTGACTTAAACGTGTGGACAATACTGAAGAAACAAGTCCATGTCAGAAAACCAACAAATTTAGCTAAACTGCACCAATTTTGTCAAGAGGAGTGGTCAAAAATGTAACCAGAAGCTTGCCAGAAGCTTGTGGATGGCCACCAAAAGTGCCTTATTGCAGTGAAACTTGCCAAGGGACATGTAAGCAAATATTAACATTGCTGTTATCAGATTTGGTCACATTTTCAGTAGACCCATAATAAATTCATAAAAGAACCAAACTTCATGAATGTTTTTTGTGACCAACAAGTATGTGTGGAGTTTGCATGTTCTCCCCGTGACTGCGTGGGTTCCCTCCGAGTACTCCGGCTACCTCCTGGGGATAGGTTGATTGGCAACACTAATCGGTCCCTAGTGTGTGAATGTGAGTGTGAATGTTGTCTGTCTATCTGTGTTGGCCCTGCGATGAGGTGGCGACTTGTCCAGGGTGTACCCCTCCTTCCGCCCGAATGCACCCCACCCCCGCGACCCCAAACGGGGACAAGCGGTAGAAAATGGATGGATACCAGGACATTTAAGTGGACCACATTAAGACATTTAAGTGTTGCCGGCAGCTGTGTCACCATGGCTTGGTGTGGGTTAGAATGGACAAATATGTATCTCACCTTTTCCTTCAGTTGCATGGTTAGCCTTTCCAATTCCGTGACAAGTTGATGCTTTAGCGCAGCTTGCTTCTTTGCTATCAGGGGCTGCGGGCAAGTACAGAAGAAACATGTGGTTACTTGACTTCCAGAAGCATCAAAATCGCTTATGATGCATTCATGTCAACCCTCGTTGTCATTGCAGTCTATAAACTATAAGAACATTTAAGGTAGTTCACCCATTTTTAAACTGGTAACTTCAACTCTTGTTAGGTTTAGATGCTTTTTTACAATGCAGGTTTAATACATTCAATTGTAACTGCCTCTATCTGTAAGTACTAGAAAGTGTCTTAACACGTAGCTCTCTGGAAACTTGTTGTTTTTACCACAGATAGTTGTAACAAACACAGAATGACAAACTACACACATGTTCAGCGTCAAGAACAAGAAATTCTTCCTCTTCTTCCGGATCCATAACTGACTCCTCCTCAATGTTTTCTTCAACTAAGGTTGGAAGCGGGGCTGATGACAGTACTCGGGAAATACCTTCCAGCTCTGAAACAGAAAACAGAATATAGGCAGCCTGGACAAAGTCTTCATTAAAAAGTTAGCCCCTCTAGGATTTTTGTGTGCTCTTCTTATGGTTCTTCGGCCTGAATTGACCTAAACCACTGCATCTTTTTTCAGAAAGTTGCAGCAAAAGTTGCAATGTTTTGAAGCTAATTCTTCTAAATAACATTGAATCAGCTTGTGATTGTATGATTTTATTTTATTTATTAATGTTTTACATAAAGTATTTGAAAAAAATCCAACAAATATGTTTTATTTGCACACAAATAGTTTGGTAAACAAATACTGTATAAATATGTAGGGATGATGCTCGAAACCGGTTTTCCCGGTTGTTCGATAAGAAAAGAACCGAGTCCTCGGACTCGAATCCCTTTTTGAGAACCGGTACCCGTTATCGAGACCACTATAGTAAAGAAAAAGAGTTGGTTCTTTATTCGAATCCCTGGGAACGAATCCCGTCCCGACAAGAAATGCCCTGTGGGACATCACAAGAAATGACGTCACGTAGTTTAGTCATTAGGCACAGATGGGGAAAGCAGGAAAAACATGGACCGGAAAAAGCGCTCCAAGGCATGGCTTCATTTCACCAAAAAAAACGAGGAAGCGGCAATATGCAATTATTACCAGGCTTCGCTCTCGTGTAAGGGGGTGAAGCACAACAAGCGTGTCGTGTCTTCGACACGTGTTGAAGCAGCGGCAGAGAAGACGAAGCCCAAGTCCCAGCTACAGTGGCGGTGACGCCGGTGAGTAACTAACGTTAACTGTTGCCGGTTAATTCCCATATCTGCTCACTTGTAGTAACGTTACCTTTTATGTCAACCAGGACTGCAGTAATGTTAGCTAGACTAACGTTACCTCAGCATAGTCAGTGGCTAACGGTAACGTTAACGTGAGCCTTTTTGTATGTGTCTGATAACGTTAACGTTATCTTGTAGCCTACACCACGACAGAGTTTGCAAGTCTGTCTAATAAACTAGTGCTTTCTTTATTTCTTTAGTTTATTTGGAACATGGACACACTTACAGTGTGATACATCACAGTTTCATATCATTTCACTTTACAGGAGTAGGAAGAAGTAAAGCTTATTTAATCCTACCCCTTTCCCACTTCATAGCGTTTACAAATATATACATCATTTACTGACCTTTTTATAATAAAATATCAGTGAATTAGTATATACAACAGTTTTGTAATATGTAATTAATTAATTCAGTCATTATTAATATACTGAGATGAAGAATATCTTATTTTCAATAAGGTTGAAAGTATTTCTCATAATTCTTCTTCTTTGTACTTTGTAAGCACTATTATTTTGAACAACCTCTTAAACTGGATCATATCAGTACAATGTTTAACTTCTTTACTTAATACATTCCATCATTTAATTCCACATCATTTTAGCTGTTCGCAATTTTTCCAAATCATCAAACGTTAATATTTTTGACTCTATAAATAAAGTGTTTGTATGTTCTCTATATCCAACATTATGTATCAGTCTATTTAGTTTTTTTTGTAACACGGTTAACGAATGTAGCGCACATTTGTAGTTATTTCCCCACATTTCTGCACAATAACTCAGATATGGTAATACTACAGTAGCGAGCAGTAGAGAATGTGAAGTGATTTGTTAAACCAAATATGGTGTGTTTTTTTCCATATACAACAACCTATCTGGACTCGATAAGAGAATCGATAAGGAATCGGTTCGATAAGAGGATTCGATAATAGGCTCGAACTCGATCATTTCTTATCAAACATCATCCCTATTAATATGTCACACAATTTTATAGATTGCACACGTTGTTTAGCGCGTGCTATTAAGATCTTAGTATCTTCATTAGGTTTTGATGTTCAGAAGAGGTGCCACAAATGAGAGAAACGAGAGCGGATGTGTGTGTGTCAAAAACACATGCTTAGATTTTGATGGACAACGCCCAAACAACTTCACCAGGGAGAGGCAGCGAGGTAGACAAAAAGCATGTGTCTAGCGCAGGGGCGCCCATTATGTCGATGGCGAGCTACCAGTCGATGGCGGAGGGTGTGTCAGTCGATTGCCAGCAAGGCATTAAAAAAATAGACCTAAAAATCAGCGATCATCAATTGCCACTTGATTGACATTCACGGCACCCGAGGGTCTTGTGAGATGACGCTCATTATTAAGAAAAAATGACCGACAGGAAGGCGAGAAACACTTTTTTATTTCAACAGACTCTCGCGCCGTACCTGCCGTCAAAACTCTAAAGACCGACTGCACGGTTCCGATCTTCACAATGAAAGCCCCGCTTCATCCTGCCTGCGCTAACAAAATAAGAGTATCAGAAAGCTAGCAAGCTACGGAGTTTGCCGCCAATGTATTTCTTGTAAAGTGTATAAAAAGGAGTATGGAAGCTGGACTAATAAGATGCCAAAAAGCAACCACTTTCATGTGGTATTGGACAGAAAGGGGGACTTTTTTTCTCCTCCATTTGAAAATGTGGACGTTATCATCACTACTGTCTGATTCCAATCAATGCAAGTCATCAGACTCAGGTAATACACTAACTTATATTCTTGTCTTCATGAAAGAAAGGTGTTAAACATGCGTGTATTATCATTAAACACCTTTAACTTGTTAACAAAAACGTCTCTTTCATAAATAAATAATATAAATTATATATGTGTACAGCTCTGGTAATGGGTACATTCGCACCCACCTGCACAAATGTACTTCAAAATGTAGCAATCAAAATAAATATGACTTTTTTTTTTGTTTACTAGGGCATGCATATATAATATGCATTAGTTTGATCATTTAAAATCAACGATAATAAAAAAGGAGATGCTTGGAAATAGCATAAAAATGCCCCAAAAACTTGGAAAAACACGATTCATAGCGTTACTTTTTGGTGTAACCATCATGAGCGTTCTGTTCAGGTATATTTCTTTTATATTTTGATAAATCATCATATTTATGTGTTACTAAATTTAAATAGGTATTGATCAATCTTTAAGCTGTGTGTATTTGATTTCAGTTTGCCTTTGACATCTTATTTAGAATTGTAGTTGAAACTTTTACAACCTTGTGTTGCGCTCATGATGGCGTAACCAAACTAGATTTCATTTAATGATCTTATTTTGAATATTTATTCCCTTTTTTACATTTAGTATATTTAAATATTCATTTATAAACATTGAATATATTTCAAATATCAATAAAATGCAATTGCCTTCATCTTATAGGGTAATGTTTAGTTACACCAAGTCATGAGCGTAACACTAAGCTTCATCACTTTGACTTTTAATATCTCTAATTCTGGTGGTGTTTTATGCTTTTTTTCTTTTTGGAACATGTACTATACATATAATACAATAAAGTCCCATATAAAAATATGTTTCTAGCAATACTTTAATTTTGCCTTTGAAAGTAACACTCCATTAGTGGAGCTGCACACATATATGAATGAGGTAGATCCCCCCGACTTGGTCAACTGAAAAGTAGCTCGCCTGCAAAAAAATGGTGTGCACCCCCTGGTCTAGCGGGACCATCCAGAGAAAGGGTGCCAGACTTTGTAGGGCACAGTCTTTTCTCAAGCTTTGGTATTGAAACTATTTGTCCCATTTCTAGAATAAATTATTAATCTTCAATTCTAGTGTCCTCACCTTTTTATTGACAAGCCCTGAGAACAAAAAAGACCCTAGGAGGACTTCGCCCCTTAAAATGGAAGATCCAAACATGGTGAAAATGATGATTAGTCAAAATGTACTGGGAAGTTGGGGGCATTGAAGAAAGTTACAAGGCCGCACATGATTTGTGGCAATTGGCCGAACTTGCGTAATTTGGCCCGATCGCAACATTGCAAATTCCAGGAAGATCTGAGCAGTCAATATGAAACAGACCGGTATGTGGGGTTCCTCCAGCTTCTTCGTCAGCATCAAGCTGTCGGCTCAAATCATCTGCAGGTTCTGATCTCGGCTCATCCTGTGAGAACAATCGCCAAAGAACATCATGCTCAAAACTGATCATAACGCCAATGCTAGCCATGATGCATTCGCTTCCAAAAGTATTTGTTCTATTTGACTGTAAGGTCAACTTCATGCTAAATTGAAGATGAACATTTTAGTACAAATTGCGTGTGAACGCTGAAGAGCTGAAACTGGTTTAAAATACTGGGGAATAGGGTGTGGAATTAGAAGAGAAAAAAACGTTTAGCAGCCTGGGATGTTTAGATTGGGTCGAGGGAAAAATACTTTTCAGTTCGGCCAAGGATCCAAGGAAAACCTGGAATTTCGTAATGCAGAAAATAGATTGTTTTAATCAGTTGAGGGATGTGAAAGTACTTGGAATTCTTAAAGGGGAACAGCATTTTTTTTTTGGAATGTTGCCGATCGTTCAAAATAATTATGAAAGACACAACGACGGATGGATTTTTTTTTTTTGATGCATTCTAAATATTAAACAAATGTAAATAAAAGTCTGCTTACAGTGGAGCCAATGGGAGGTCCTCTATTCCGCCCATAAAATCCAAAAAATAAACATTCAAAAAGCGTCAACAATACTCACATTTCGTGACTTAATAGTAGTCGTGATATTGTTATTATAAGCGCTAACACAGACAAACTATTTATAGCAGCGCCGCGATCACTTCTGTCTGTCCCTATGTTTACATCATCTTAGAGTGGTCTGCTGTTTCCTCGCTTCCCTGCTCCTTGGAAGTTTATTGTAGATCATAAATCGTGCCTCTCACCTAGAAAGTAGATGACTGAGGATAAAATCCAACAAGTTGGGACACACTTTGACAATCATTTTAGACCTGGAACTGGTGAGAACGATACGAAAAGATGCTTGGTTTCCCCCCCCCCCCCCCTCGTTCTTTGCAAAAATGATGAGACATTCTTCATCTAAATGAGAATATATTAACATCCTGGCAGTCGGCATTCTAATGACAGCAGACATTGTACAGCAAGTTATGTTTTATTGTGTATGTTAACTCTCATAAAGTCTGCTGTGAGTAAAAATCAGTCATGAAGAAACAAAAGCCAACGTTGTGATGCATTTTAGAAATTAATGTGCTGCATATTCCTAAAATTAAATGTTATTACAAATGCGCCATACATTACATATATACTTACATCATATGCATATACTGTATGTAAAAAAAAAATTGTATATATATATATATATATATATATATATATATATATATGTGTATATATATATATATATATATATATGTGTGTGTGTGTGTATATATATATATATATATATATATATATATATATATATATATACATACATATGTATATGTGTATATATGTATATATGTATATATATGTATATATATATATATATATATATATATATACATATATGTGTGTGTGTATATATATATATATATATATATATATATATATATATATATATATATATATATATATATATATATATATATATATATATATATATATACGCTCCATTGTAATTGGACTTTTGACCGCATTTATTTAATATTTAGAATGCATTAAAAAAAACATTCCATCGTCATGTCTCCCATAATGATTGTAAACAATAAGCAAAATTCCTCCCAAAAAAGTGCAGTTCCTCCTTAAGATCGAAGAACATTTCTGTTTGGGAGAATATGGAATTTGTAAAAAAGTGAGTATTTTGGGCATGTGGGGGGAAAATGTGACATTGGTCTTAAATGAGCTGAACATTTTGACAGTGGAATGATATCAATGGTTGAGCAATGTGGAAGGAGGAGAGTGAAATAGAGAAGTGCTCTTCAGCATTCACCTAATTAGTCAAAAAATGTCAAAAGCAATTATATCCTGGAGACGTTACTAATAGCCCTTGAGGCGTCTATTATTTGTTAAAAAAGCAAAAGAAAAAACACATTTACCTGTTGTGAAAGATGCACATCCTGCTGCTCTTCTATTCTTTCTTCTGCAGCTTTCATTCTCGCCACACCTTTTAACTGGTCCTCAGCATTTTCCACAACTTCTAACTGGTCTTCAACGTTCTCCACATCTCCTAGCTGGTCTCCAGTGCTCTCCGAAGCTCCTGAAAGGTCCTCAACGTTCTCCGCATCTCCTAGCTGGTCTCCAGCGTTCCACACACCTCCTAACAGGTCTTCAGGATGCTCTACAACTTCTAACTGGTCTTCAGCATTCTCCACATCTTCTAACTGGTCTTCAAAGTTTTCCACACTTCCTAACTGGTCTTCAAAGTTATCTACATCTTCCAACTGGTCTTCAAAGTTCTCCACACCTAACTGGTTTTCAGCATTCCCCACACCTTCTAACTGGTCTTCAGTATTCTCCACAACTTCTAACTGGTTATCAACATGCTCCACACCTAACTGATCAACATCGTTCTCCACAACTTCTAACTGGTCTTCACCATTATCCACACTTCCTAACTGGTCTTCAAAGTTTTCCACACTTCCTAACTGGTCTTCGAAGTTATCCACACCTTCCAACTGGTCTTCAAAGTTCTCCACACCTAACTGGTTTTCAGCATTACCCACACCTTCTAACTGGTCTTCACCATTATCCACACTTCCTAACTGGTCTTCACCATTATCCACACTTCCTGGCTGGTCTTCAAAGTTTTCCGCTCCTTCCAACTGGTCTTCAAAGTTCTCCACACCCTCTAACTGGTTTTCAGCATCCCCCACACCTTCTAACTGGTCTTCAACATTTCCCAAACTTCCTGACTGGTCTTCAGCATTCTCCATCGGGACTAAAAAGAAGGTAGACACATTGTAAACATTATGAACAGTAGGGGTGTGGGAAAGAATCTATTCGAATTCGAATCGCGATTCTAACGTTGTGCGATTCAGAATCGATTCTCATTTTTAAAAAATCAATTTTTATTTTTTTATTTTTTTTTTAATTTATTTTAATTTTTTTTAAATTAATTAATCCAACAAAACAATACACAGCAATACCATAACAATGCAATCAAATTCCAAAACCAAACCCGACCCAGCAACACTTCCAAATCGTGATTTATTTTAGCTCCACAAAGGCAAGAAACCACCCAAGATTGTAATTGTCAGAATGATACACACACAGAAACAATATATAAATATGCAGCCATGATCATATTAAAACTTAGTACTTACCAGTCTGTTTTCTGTTGGTTTACGTTTGATGTATGTTTTAACTGTTCGTAGTTGCCAAGTGACATACGATACTACAAAATGTCACATTTTTAAAGAGTGACATCATAAAGAAGTACAACACCACTGACCTATGAACGTGTGACATTTTGCAGAAATCACACAACAAGAACTCACCACAGCATGCATACTTTTTTTTGAAATAATCGGCAAGTAATAGTGTTTATATATGTCAATGTTATAACTGTCTTTGCTTTTAGTGACGGTACGGTGGTTCCTCAAATTAGGTGCGGAACAAAGCTTGTAAAACAAAACACCTCAACTCAGATCTGCCCATTTAAATTTAATAAAATCAATTTAATCCGTACTTGGCCCCCCCCAAAACGCCACAATTTTATGCAGGAAAAACAAACCAGGAACCAGGAACAGGCAAACTGGAAGCAGAGAACCAATGTATGATCCTGTAACTACTTGGTATTGGATCGATACCCACATGTGTGGTATCATCCAAAACTAAGTTAAAGTATCAAACAATAAAAGAATAAGTGATTACTACATTTTAACAGAAGTGTAGATAGAACATGTTAAAAGAGAAAATAAGCAGTTATTAACAGTAAATGAACAAGTAGATGAATAATTCATTTTCTACCAGTTGTCCTTAATAATGTTGACAAAATAATAGAATGATAAATCCAATCCAATCCAATCCACTTTATTTGCTGCACAGCCATATTAAAATCAATATTAAAACCAATATTAAAAACAATATTAAAAACAATATTAAAAACATTATGCTCCACCAATGACTGAATAAAAACAAAAAATAAATAAATATAAAAACAATATAAAAATAATTATGATTAAAAACTATTTTAAATGGTAAAACCAATTAAAACAGTAAATAGAAATCAAAATGTATAAAAAAAATTAATAAAAATAAAATTTAAAAAAATTACACAATACGTTACTGCATAAGTCAGCAGACTACTTATGAGCCTTTGTTTGTTTACTTACTACTAAAAGACAAGTTGTCTTGTATGTCCACTATTTTATTTAAGGACAAACTTGCAATAAGAAACATATGTTTAATGTACCCTAAGATTGTTTTATTAAAATAAAGCCAATAATGCAATTGTTTGTGGTCCCCTTTATTTAGAAAAGTACCGAAAAGTATCGAAATACATTTTGGTATCGGGACAACACTAGTACATATAATTTTTCTGTCAAAATGAAAAAAATCTATTACATTTAGTGAGATTGATTGACACGTAACATTTCCAGGTGTTCGCGGGCCAGATCTGGCCCCTGAACCCTTCAAGACAACTGGCGGTCAGGTTGTTCAGCAGACCTTTGCGCTGAGACGGGGGCTGTCGTGGCAACTGCAACGACACCGGACTAATTAGTTCTGTAATTTCAAGCCCCCAAGGCTTCAAACTGAGTAGTAAAACAAAGACAAAATATATTATCTGAACAATACAAATGCTTAGAAGAAGGCCAGATGACTGTTAGCAAGTTAGCCCTTTATTTGTATTAATTTTTGGGATTGCTCATTGAATATTCCTTCATAATAGGTCATACAATTGTATGGACTTTTGACACTGAACGAAGGACTTAGTAGATGCAGGGACATACTTGCCAACCTTGAGACCTCCGAATTCGGGAGATTAGGGGGTTGAGGTGGGCTCCGGGGGCGGGGTTAAGGGGGGAGTAGTATATTTATAGCTAGAATTCATTGAAATTCAAGTATTTCTTATATATATATATATATATATATATATATATATATATATATATATATATATATATATATATATATATATATATATATATATATATGTCATTGTTGTATTTGAAAGTGCAATGCTTTGCAGCCAGTAGCACAGCCTTTGAAGGAGCATAGGTATGGGCAGCATCTGTGAAATTTAATTTGCAGGAAAGGAGTGAGTTTAGGGTTGAATTGTCCATCCTCATTCTAATCTCTGTCACTATCTTTCTAACCATCTTTTCTAACCATACTGTTATGTTTTTGGAAATTACTACTTGCCGTAGTTTTGAAGCAATGCATGATGGGAATCCGGATGTTGTGTGTCAGTGTATTAACGTGCCGGCTGGGATAAACACACGCTGAGAAATAGCTCCGTGCCTCCCTACTTTATGGGTTATAGATAAACCTATGGATAACGGAGACATATATAATAGTCTCCTTCTTGTTGTGTGTGCAGTTGCGCTCTGAGCTCCAGAAGCCGTAGATGTTATAACGTGACTGTTTATATGGAGGAAAAGTGGACGTGACGACAGGCTGTCCTCACTCAGGTCCGGCTGGAAATCGGGAGAAATTCCGGAGAATGGTTGTCCCGGGAGATTTTCGGGAGAGGCACTGAAATTCGGGAGTCTACCGGAAAATTCGGGAGGGTTGGCAAGTATGTGCAGGGAACTTTGAACAACCTTTGATTCACATTTGGCACATCCTGTTTTCTGAAGAAATGTGGCAAGGTTCAAGGGAAAAAGGGCAGAGGGCTTGCCAATCGTGAGATTCATCATATGAGGGTTTATTAAAAGACAAAAGCATTGTACTTTCTTACACGAAGTTCTCAACAAAGTAAAACATCAGATGATCCTGAGACTAAAAGCATTGTACGTTAAGTTTGTTCATGCACACAGCATATATGCAACCGCCTATCTTTGGTATGAAACCACCTCCCCGTACAGTAGATGGCAGTAATGCACCCTTAATGTTGAGTGCCCTGCCATTTAACAAGAAGCAGCAGCAGGGAAGGCGCTTGTGCCTCCACATGAGCCAACAAGTCTGGTGACGTGTGGTCCATTGTCCACAGACCACTGTATGTCTTATAGTTGATGCAAATAAATGGAACTGATTGAATACTGAAATAAGCGACGGACAAGTTTCTGATCGAGGCTTGAAGAGGCCACTGCAGGACTTTAATGATTGCTTGTACAAAACCCAAAACCAGTGAAGTTGGCACGTTGTGTAAATGGTAAATAAAAACAGAATTCAATGATTTGCAAATCATTTTCAACTTATATTCAATTGAATAGACTGCAAAGACAATATATTTAATGTTCGAACTGGAAAACGTTATTTTTTGCAAGTACGAGCTCATTTGGAATTTGATGCCTTCAACAATGTTTCAAAAAAGCTGGCACAAGTGGCAAAAAAAGACTGAGAAAGTTGAGGAATGCTCATCAAACACTTATTTGGAACATCCCACAGGTGAACAGGCTAATTGGGAACAGGTGGGTGCCATGATTGGATATAAAAGCAGCTTCCATGAAATGCTCAGTCGATTCACAAACAAGGATGAGGCGAGGGTCACCACTTTGTGAACAAATGCGTGAGCAAATTGTCAAATAGTTTAAGAACAACTTTTCTCAACGAGCTATTGCAAAGGGATTTCACCATCTACGGTCCATTATATCAGCAAAATGTTCAGAGAACCTGGAGAAATCACTGCACGTAAGCGGCAAGGCCAAAAACCAACATTGAATGCCCGTGACCTTCGATCCCTCAGGCGGTACTGCATTAAAAAGCGACATCAGTGTGTAAAAGATATCACCACATGGACTCAGGAACACTTCAGAAAACCACTGTCAGTAACTACAGTTTATCGCTACATCTGGATTCAATGCCCAGTAGTGCGTAAATGTGTTCCTGTATAGTATTTATCCAGCAATGGTTATGTGGTGACATCAATGATGATATTTTGAGAGGTAATCATTGAAGTTGGACATCACTGTGTCACGTGGGGATCGCATCTTTATGCGGGGTCGTTCTCCCGGGATGCAGACGGACAACTCCAGACAAAGCCTGAAGGTAGGATGTGATTTAATCTTTGTAGATCACAACATACAAAAAAAAACAGGTAGCAAACCAAAGGACTGCGTGCCGATCGCACATGAAGCTAAGGTACAAACTTAGCACAGGAATCAAGAAACATAGAAACCAGAAATAACCCTACGTGCCTGTTGTATACAGCAAACAACGAAGCCAGACAGAGTGTGGCAAGCAACGTGAATAAATAGCTCTCTGATTAGTGCCCGGCAGCAGGTGAACGTGCCGAACACTAACCAGAGGCAGGTGAAAATAATCACTACCCATGGTGACGAATCATGACAGTACCCCCCCAGACCCCCCCTTAAGGACAGATTCCAGATGTCCCCAGAATACCACAAAAAAAAAACAAGTTCAAGAGTCACGGGAGGGCGGAGGGAGGACTTGGTGGTGGGTCGCCAGGCCAAGTGTCCCCGAATCCACCGAGGACTAGTCAAGTGGCGGCCGCGAGTGGAACGCCGCTGCAGCAGGTGAACGTGCCGAACACTAACCAGAGGCAGGTAAAACAAATCAGTACCCATGGTGACTAAAACAAACCCAGGAGTGCACAAAACAGGAACTGAGAGAGTCTAAAACTAACAGGTCACGCATCATGACACACTGAAGGCCTAGGTGGGAAAACGCATGGCCCGCCACTGCATTTTAGTCCATATTCAGAACATGATTTTGTTGAGCGTTGAGTGCCAAAATCCATTGTAACCCATCAGAACCAAGACCCATCTGTGCACACCGCCACTTTGGGGAAGCAATATCCTGGCATGGTCACATGACAGTCACATGGCAACCACTCCAAAATGGTCATCACACATCACATAAGCACCTAATGAGTCAAGGGTCAAGCAGTAGAAAATGGATGGATGGATGGATGGTTACATTTCTCACCAAAGTCAAAATGAGAAACATAATATAGAATTACATTTGGTGCAGAGTAGGTAATTGCTCTTCTCTGGTGAAGATGTGCTGGTCGAAAGCTTTCTCCCATCTTTAAATGTGCAGAGAAACATCTTTTAGCTGACCTGCTTTCCACCCAACCAGAAGACAATCAATACCTGCTGGTAATGATCTCATTTAATTGGAGTGAAACTGACAAGACTGCATGTCTCCTAATATTACTTCATTGAATTTATTTTGTCTCAGTGTAGGTATTCATGACTTTATTTTATACAACATTTAGATTTACCATATTTTCCGGACCATAGGGCGCACCCGATTATAAAGCTCACTGCCAATGAATGGTCTATTTTTGATCTTTTTTCATACAAAAGGTGCACCAGATCATAAGGCGCATTAAGGGGTTCATATTTTTTTTCTGAATGTGGTCTACATAACATGTGATGGTGGTTCTTTGGTCAAAATGTTGCATAGATGATGTTTTACAGATCATCTTCAAGCCGCTTTCTGACAGTCGCTTCAGGATGCGCCGTTTTGTGGGCGGTCTTATTTACGTGGCTCACCTTCGACAGCGTCTTCTCCCCGTCGTCTTTGTTGTAGCGGTGTAGCGTGCAAGGACGGGAGTGGAAGAAGTGTCAAAAGATGGAGCTAACTGTTTTAATGACATTCAGACTTTACTTCAATCAATAACGGGGCAGCATCTCCTCATCCGGAAACAACAACGCCGGAAATGTGTCCCGTGAAAAAATGGTCCAACTCTCTAATAACTAAAGTTCCTTGGGTGAATAATGCAAACTCACTACACCGGCATGTTTTAGCGCTTTCATGGTGGGTTTACTGACAGATATAAGTAAGAACTTTACACTACTTTATATTAGAAATGGCAACAGCGAAAGATGAATGTCCCATAACAAGAAGATAGAGAAAAAGAAGAAGCTTATCGACTACGGTCTCGGCACGGACTACAAAGGCGGACGCATGCAATTTTTCAGGATTCATGCAGATCCTAAATACAGATCAGCAGGTACCAGAAGGTAAGAAAAGTTGCTTTTGCATAATATTGCGAAACAAAACGCCAGATAATACGCTATACTGCCAAAAGTATTTGGCCACCCATCCAAATGATCAGAATCAGGTGTCCTAATCACTTGGCCCGGCCACAGGTGTATAAAATCAAGCACTTAGACATGGAGACTGTTTCTACAAACATTTGTGAAAGAATGGGCCGCTCTCAGGAGCTCAGTGATTTCCAGCGTGGAACTGTCATAGGATGCCACCTCTGCAACGATTCCAGTCGTGAAATTTCCTCACTCTTAAATATTCCAAAGTCAACTGTCGGCTTTGTTATGAAAAAAATGAAGAGTTTGGGAACAACAGCAACTCAGCCACTAAATGGGAGGCCACGTAAACTGACAGAGAGGGGTCAGCGGATGCTGAAGTGCATAGTGCAAAGACTTTCTGCACAGTCAGTTGCTACAGAGCTCCAAACTTCATGTGACCTTCCAATTAGCCCACATACAGCAGAGAGATTCATGGAATGGGTTTCCATGGCCGGGCAGCTGCATCTAAGCCATACATCACCAATTCCAATGCGTGGGATACAGTGGTGTAAATCACGTCGCCACTGGACTCTAGAGCAGTGGAGACGCCTTCTCTGGAGTGATGAATCACGCTTTTCCATCTGTTAATCTGATGGACAAGTTTGGCTTTGGAGGTTGCCAGGAAAACGGTACATTTCGGACTGCATTGTGCCAAGTGTGAAATTTGGTGGAGGAGGAATTATGGTGTGGGGTTGTTTTTCAGGAGTTGGGCTGGGCCCCTTAGTTCCAGTGAAAGGAACTTTGAATGCTCCAGGATACCAAAACATTTTGGTCAATTCCATTCTCCCAATCTTGTGGGAACAGTTTGGAGCGGGCCCCTTCCTCTTCCAACATGACTGCACAAAGCAACTGGCAGGTGAAACATATATATATATATATATATATACACTACCGTTCAAAAGTTTGGGGTCACCCAAACAATTTTGTGGAATAGCCTTCATTTCTAAGAACAAGAATAGACTGTCGAGTTTCAGATGAAAGTTCTCTTTTTCTGGCCATTTTGAGCGTTTAATTGACCCCACAAATGTGATGCTCCAGAAACTCAATCTGCTCAAAGGAAGGTCAGTTTTGTAGCTTCTGTAACGAGCTAAACTGTTTTCAGATGTGTGAACATGATTGCACAAGGGTTTTCTAATCATCAATTAGCCTTCTGAGCCAATGAGCAAACACATTGTACCATTAGAACACTGGAGTGATAGTTGCTGGAAATGGGCCTCTATACACCTATATAGATATTGCACCAAAAACCAGACATTTGGAGCTAGAATAGTCATTTACCACATTAGCAATGTATAGAGTGTATTTCTTTAAAGTTAAGACTAGTTCAAAGTTATCCTCATTGAAAAGTACAGTGCTTTATATATATATATATATATATATATATATATATATATATATATATATATATATATATATATATATATATATATATATATATATATACAGTATATGTGTATATATAACTATATGTATGTATAATATATATATGTGTCTATGTATATATATATATATATATATATATATATATATATATATATATATATATATATATATATATATATATATATGTAGTGAGTACATCCCCTGCAGCCCAGAAACATGTGAGAACTAATGTGAGAACTGATGTGAGAACTCATGTGAGGACAGACCCCAACTGGAATTTCTTCCTTCAGCTAACAACTGTGTCAAACCGTGTCATGATCCTTCATGATTGATTGAAACTTTTATTAGTAGATTGCACAGTTCGGCACAATATTCCGTACAATTGACCACTAGATGGTAACACCCGAATAAGTTTTTCAACATGTCTAAGTCGGGGTCCACGTAAATCAATTCATGACTGTTCTGGACTTCTTATTATTTTCCTGTGTTTGTTTCTGTTTCGTCGCTCCCCCCCCCCCCCCCCCTTGCTTGTTTTCCCTTTCCTGTTGGATCGCTGATTCATCACACCTGTCACTGAGTTTGTCAATCTGAAAGCACAGCTGCTCCAGATTACCAATTAGGTTCATAGCCAGCGTCTGTCTGCACTCAGACTGGTTCATTATATTCTGTATGCCACTGTGTGATGTTCCAAGTACACCAGTTCCTGCACAACTTGTGCTGTTTTCACAACTGCCTGGTACCTAATTAAAGGACCGGCTGTATGCACGTAACCTACACTATATAGCCAAAAGTATGTGGCCACCCATCCAAATGATGAGAATCAGGTGTCCTAATCACTTGGCCCGGCCACAGGTGTATAAAATCAAGCACTTAGGCATGGAGACTGTTTCTACAAACATTTGTGAAAGAATGGGCCGCTCTCAGGAGCTCAGTGATGGAACTGTCATAGGATGCTATCCGTGCAATAAATCCAGTCGTGACATTTCCTCGCACCTAAATATTCCAAAGTCAACTGTCGGCTTTATTATAAGAAAATGGAAGAGTTTGGGAGTGTTGTTAAAAGGAAAGGCCATGTAACACAGTGGTGAACATGCCCTTTCCCAACTACTTTGGCACGTGTTGCAGCCATGAAATTCTAAGTTAATTATTATTTGCAAAAAAAAAATAAAGTTTATGAGTTTGAACATCGAATATCTTGTCTTTGTAGTTCATTCAATTGAATATGGGTTGAAAAGGATTTGCAAATCTTTGCATTCCGTTTATATTTACATCTAACACAATTTCCCAACTCATATGTTTGTCATTGTTGTTTAGTGTGGTTTCACTATATGGCACATGTTTATGACAGTGTTGGCGTTGTTTATACGGCCACCTTTAGTGTGACACGTATGGCTGTTGACTAAGTAGGCCCCTTCATTCTCGTGAGTGAGTGTGTTCAAAATAATAATATCGGCCAGAGTGAACTCTTATCTTGACATCTTCAATGAAAGACAATAAGATTATTAACCCATCTAACGCCACGATGTATATGCAAGGCCATTTTCAAGAAGGATATTTAAAGAGAAACTACATCTTGTGAGACAATGTCGACCAACCCCGGAAGCTGGCGTTCCGGCAATGACATGGGGAAATGCCCACCATTTCCACTTGAATCAGCTGACGACGAGGTGTACCACTGGCTTATACGGCGTCGAATAGTGACTTGAAATATTAAATGTTTTCACTTTTAATATCTTTTTTGCAATTTTAATTTTGTAAGATATGTTTTAGTTGCTGATGCGGGTTTATTGATTTTTAAATGCGCCAGAAAAGAACCAGTTTTGTATACTGTTGAGGTGTTTCAATGCGCAGTAGTGCGTAAATGTGTTCCTGTGTAGTATTTCTCCAGCAATGGTCATGTGGTGACATCAATTATGGTATTTTGAGAGGTTCTAACTGCATGGTTTAAACTGTCACTTTGCCTACATAGGACATTTTGGACAAAAGTAATAATTACAGTTTACAGGATGTACAGTAGAAAAGTGTGCCATACCTATTTTTGAGTTGAGTTGAGTTTGAGGTTGGTTGGGACATGCATGCATACAACATGATACATCACAATTTCCAGTTTCTCTATTCAACATGTTCGAAAAGAAGTAGGAAGAAGCAGAGCTTATTTAATCCTACCCCTTTTGCTTTACATAGCAGTTGCTCAAACTTTTGTTCATAAGTAATAACATTAAAAATAAATAAATAAATAGTGAAGTAAGTTATATTTCATATGGTGAGATGAGTAAGATCATCTATAAAATGAATGGATGGATGAGATAAATTCAGAATGTTTATCATGGTTCTTCTTCTTTGCACTTTGTAAACACTTTAAGTTTGAAGAGTTTCTTGAAGTGGATCATATTAGTACTTTGTTTTATTTCTTTGCTTAATCCATTCCATAATTTAATTCCACATACAGATATACTGAAGGTCTTAAATGTTGTACGTGCGTACAAATGTTTTAAATTACATTTTTCTCTAAGGTTATATTTCTCCTCTTTTGTTGAGAGGAATTGTTGTACATTCTTGGGTAGCAGGTTATAGTTTGCTTTGTGCATAATTTTAGCTGTTTGCAAATTCACTATGCCGTGGAATTTCAGTATTTTCGATTCAATAAATAAAGGGTTTGTAAGTTCTCTATATCCAACATTATGTATTATTCTAACTATAATAATAATAATAATAATAATAGATTTTATTTGTAAAAAGCACTTTACATTGAGCAAACAACCTCAACGTGCTACAGTGCATTTAAAAACAAACAAAACAACAACGCTAGAACCACAAATAGCTGCCCCCAACAAGTAAAATAAACAGTAAAAATAAATAAATAAAAAATTCGAAAAAATAATAAAAAACTAGAACAGCCTAATAGCTAGAACTAGCACACATATCTAAAAAAGGGTTTTGTTTTGTTTTTTAAAAAGAAGGGTTTTTAAGCCTTTCTTAAAAGCATCTACAGTCTGTGGTGCCCTCAGGTGGTCAGGAAGAGCGTTCCACAGACTGGGAGCGGCTGCGCAGAAAGCCCGGTCTCCCATAGTTCGGAGCTTTGTCTTCGGAGGTTGGAGGAGGTTAGCCTGTCCAGAGCAGAGGTGTCGTGTGGAGGATTTGGGGGTGAGCAGTTCTTTGAGGTAGAGGGGGGCATTTCCATGGAGGCACTGATGATTAGTTAGTAGAATTTGTATTCAATCCTGATCTTTTTTGTAACACCGTGAATGAATGAAGTGTACTTTTGTAGTTATTCCCCCGTATTTCTGCACAATAACTCAGATATGGTAACACTAGCGAGCAGTAGAGAATATGAAGTGATTTTTGGTCTCGAACATGTTCTGCTTTATTCATTATTGACGTGTTTCTTGCTACTTTATGTTGTATAATTTTTATGAGGTTTTCAGTTCATTTTATCATCAATCATTATACCTAGAAATGTGGTTTTGGTTCCCAGCCTTACACCATAGTATCTGCTCTTATGGACACATTATTAGTCTATTTCCCTTAGAGCTGTTTGTTACTATTGCACATCTTCCTAATAAACCTTTTGTAAGAGTTCACATTTTTTTCACGACGATCGCAACTCCAAAACCTAGCAAGGCCATCGCTAAAAAGACTTATCTTTGAGGTGAGTAAACCTGTTACCTCAAAATATGGCCCCATACATCATCGTGTTGCTGTTAAATGAACTGTGACATCTTTAGTTTCGCACCATTAACCACATGAAAAATGGAACATGGACGGTGCATATTACATATTTACATTTACAGTAATACACTGTGAAAACAGCAACCATATTTTTTAGTGCAAAAAAATTAACAAAAAACTGGCAGCTCAATTACCAGAATTTTACAGTAAAATAGAGTGTGACCATTTTACTGTAAATTTAATGGTCAAATTCTGCTGTTCTTTTTTGACCACAAAATCCACAGTGTAGGTAAAATATACATTTACTAATCAAATGCATAGGTAATTGTGTGACAATATCATGCGGCTAATCCTTATACATGTATGTTTCTTTTATTAATGTTACAAGTGGCCGGCCCCCTGAGGGCAGCCAAAACTGCAACGTGGCCCTCAATGATAACACGTTTGACACCCCTGTATTAATAGGTCGGAAGGTGTGTCTTTGACTTTGTGCGGCCACACTATTTTTATTTTTTTTTCTGACTAAAGACAAAAATATATAGATTGGAGTACGATATTTTGCTGAATAAAGTAATGTTTTGAACTTACAAAATTATGACTTAACATTTTTCAATACATTTAGACTTTGGAAGCTGAGATCGGTAGGTCGTGAGTTCAAACCCCGGCCGAGTCATACCAAAGACTATAAAAATGGGACCCGTTACCTCCCTGCTTGGCGCTCAGCATCAAGGGTTAGAATTGGGGGTTAAATCACCAAAAATGATTCCCGGGCGCGGCCACCGCTGCTGCTCACTGCTCCCCTCACCTCCCAGGGGGTGATCAAGGGTGATGGGTCAAATGCAGAGTATAATTTTGCCACACCTAGTGTGTGTGTGTGACAATCATTGGTACTTGAACTTTAACTTTATAAAACGGCTGGAGTGCAAATGTTTGTATCTCACTGACTATATATCCAGAATATTATGATCATCACAACACAAATATTCTAATAAGATACACAACCGTACAAAACACACATTTATTGTGCCGATACTGTTAAACAAAACCCAAAACCAGTGAAGTTGGCAAATTGTGTAAAAGGTAAATAAAAACAGGATACAATGATTTGCAAATCCTTTTCAACTTATATTTCATTGAATAGACTGCAAAGACAAGATATTTAATGATCGACTGAGATATTGAGACCTGTACATAATAATAACCACGCTTCACTCGTCTGCCGGCTTGATGACATTGTGTCTGTTCTTTTTCAGACTCAGTTTTGTCCCGCGTCAGGTTGGGCGAGGGCGCAGCCTGACCGGAACGATGGGTGCTCATCCGCCAGGACCGGCGTCTGGAACTCTGGAGGTAGCAGTCCCGGTGAGGGCTCCCAGTCGGACCTCGGAGCGAAAGGTCGCGGCTTAAGGGTCTCTTGTTTTTCATAAAACACTGCAAGCTTGACACCCCTGTGGTATTCTTGCAGGTCGTATTTCACCTGATGGTGCCACTCGGGACTGAGGCTGGTGGACGGGACGAAACTGAGGCCTTTGTCGAGGAGGTGAGCGCACAGGGTGCGTGTGATGTGTCAGTGCATTAGATTTGTGGCAGAAGTGCTTGTAGTTAGTGCATGCTGCATGCTGCCCCTGCTTGCTACTCTCTGCTTACAGCTATCGCCACCAGCTAGCCCCTGGGTGGGTGAAAAGAGGAGCCGAGTGCGTGAGCCTCCTCCTGCTGTTTCAAAGCCACTCCACCACCAAGACTCCTGTGGTGCCTCCTCGTGGCCACACACGGTAAACTGCGTCTTTGCGGACACAGGCTAAACTGTAGGAGATCTCGGAGCAGCAATATAGTAATAATATAATAATAAATGTCTTGTCTGTGTCTTGTCTTGTCTTGTTGTGTCTGTCTTGTCTTGTTGTGTCTGTCTTGTCTTGTTGTGTCTGTCTTGTTTTGTTGTGTCTGTCTTGTTTTGTTGTGTCTGTCTTGTCTTTGTCTGTGTCTGTCTTTGTCTGTGTCTGCCTTGTCGTGTTGTGTCTGTCTTGTTTTGTTGTGTCTGTCTTGTCTTTGTCTTTGTCTGTGTCTGCCTTGTCGTGTTGTGTCTGTCTTGTTTTGTTGTGTCTGTCTTGTTTTGTTGTGTCTGTCTTGTTTTGTTGTGTCTGTCTTGTCTTTGTCTGTGTCTGTGTCTGTCTTTGTCTGTGTCTGCCTTGTCGTGTTGTGTCTGTCTTGTTTTGTTGTGTCTGTCTTGTCTTTGTCTGTGTCTGTCTTTGTCTGTGTCTGCCTTGTCGTGTTGTGTCTGTCTTGTTTTGTTGTGTCTGTCTTGTCTTTGTCTTTGTCTGTGTCTGCCTTGTCGTGTTGTGTCTGTCTTGTTTTGTTGTGTCTGTCTTGTCTTTGTCTGTGTCTGTGTCTGTCTTTGTCTGTGTCTGCCTTGTCGTGTTGTGTCTGTCTTGTTTTGTTGTGTCTGTCTTGTCTTTGTCTGTGTCTGTCTTGTCTTGTCTTGTCTGTCTGTGTCTGTTGCAATATTTCAATATGTTCTTGTAAAATTATTACTTTTGTATGTAAAATCATTACTTTTTAATGCAAAATGGTGACATTTGTCATATAAAATTCTGACTTTTCACAATATTGCCAATTTCTTTGTTGTTCTTGTAAAATTACATTTTTTGAGTAAACTTATTACTTTTGTCATAATTTTGCCAAGTCAATCAATCAATCAAAGTTTATTTATATAGCCCTAAATCACAAGTGTCTCAAAGGGCTGCACAAGCCACAACGACATCCTCGGCTCAGATCCCACATCAGGGCAAGGAAAAACTCAACCCAATGGGCTACAATGAGATAAAAAAAATACATAAATATAAAACATTTTAAAAAAATACAAATACAAAGCCAAGGTGCTACTAAAAGCTAAGTGTGTTTAACTGCACTTTTTTTTCAAATGATGAGCATTTACGAGCACGTCGCCCGAAATTCAAGCATTTTTTAAACCTTCAAAACACAACATTAAAATCCAAGCATTTTAAGTTAAAGTTAAAGTACCAATGATTGTCACACACACGCTAGGTGTGGTGAAATCTGTCCTCCGCACCTGACCCCTCCCCCCGTCCACCCCCCGGGAGGCGAGGGAAGCAGCAAGCAGCAGTAAAATTCAGATTATTATTATAATATTGCCCGAATTTTTTTGCCAAGTTTTTCTATAAAATTGTGACTTTTGTCGGGTAAAAGTACGACTCTTTTCATAAAACTGCCAACATTTTAAGCTTTTCTTGCAAAATTGCGACTGTTGAGTAAAATTCCAGCTTTTATCATAATATTGCACAAATGTTCAGTTTTTCTTGTAAAATTTTGACTTGCGTTGAGTAAAATTACTGCTTTTATTATAATACTGCTAAACTTCTAAGATTTTCACAACAATCTTTTTTTTATATTTGCATAGTATGTATATATTATTAATGTTGTAAATACAAATCTTTATATATCTAGAAAGGAGGGTCCTAAAAAAGTAGGCATTTTTCAGAGGTCTCAAGAAGGTAACAAATATAAGAATGTGTGTGTGTGTGTGTGTGTGTGTGTGTGTGTGTGTGTGTGTGTGTGTGTGTGTGTGTGTGTGTGTGTGTGTGTGTGTGTGTGTGTGTGTGTGTGTGTGTGTGTGTGTGTGTGTGTGTGTGTGTGCTTCATACTTGCCAACCTTGAGACCTCCAATATCGGGAGGTGGGGTGTAGGGGGGGGCGTGGTTATTTACAGCTAGAATTTACCAACTCGAGTATTTCATATATATATATATATATATATATATATATATATATATATATATATATATATATATATATATATATATATATATATATATATATATATATATATATATATACATATATATATATATATATTGATGGAACGAGATATTTTCCATATATCCATATTTAAGTGTTACTTCTTTCTAAAAACTCCTAAAGTCATATTTACATCAGCTAATGTCTCGTGTGGTACAAAGTGCTTGGATTCGAGTGTTCTTGAGTAGACAGGCAGAGCGCTGTTGAGACTGCCATAACATTCCTAAGATAACAAGTCAGGGGAGTGCTGAGCTTGGGGGGGACCGAGCTAGACCGATCTGGACCGGGCTAGGGAACGCTTGGGTGCTGGATTGGTCTCATTATTGCCAAAGCTTTGACAATAAACAACGAAATACCAACTACTGCTTTTGGTGGTCAATTTAACATCAGCATATTTGCCATTAAAAGAACTTGGGAGTGGACAGCAGACTTTGACTTCCTTGGGAGGAAGAGCTGTCGACGCAACAATTTGGGGGCTTCGTCCGAGATGGCACGCTGTTGATCGATGACTTCTTGCAATCTTCTGGACAGACTCAATTGGCCAATTCAAGGTGAGCAGAACCTTTCTTTTTAGATAAAATCTGCGTTAGGAGTCTGTCCTGAAGTCTGTAAGTCAAACACTATATTGTACCCCAGACGCAGAGCTGTGATTTCGATAGATTGATTGCATTTTTGCCGAGCCTGCCATTGCATTAAAATTGTAAATAAGTGGTCAACTCACGGCATTGTGTCTCGATTACCGTGACGGGCAGTTTCATTGACGAGTGAACTAATAGTTGGGTGTGGCTCACCCTGGGTAGTTGGTCGCCGCCTAAAAGAGCAACGGGGTGATAGATCCCAGTGTGATAAGACACTAAAACTAAGGAAGCGGGTTGATAGATCCCAGTGTGATAAGACACTAAAACTAAAGAAGCGGGTTGATAGATCCCAGTGTGATAAGACACTAAAACTAAGGAAGCGGGTTGATAGATCCCAGTGTGATAAGACACTAAAACTAAAGAAGCGGGTTGATAGATCCCAGTGTGATAAGACACTAAAACTAAAGAAGCGGGTTGATAGATCCCAGTGTGATAAGACACTAAAACTAAGGAAGCGCGTTGATAGATCCCAGTGTGATAAGACACTAAAACTAAAGAAGCGGGTTGATAGATCCCAGTGTGATAAGACACTAAAACTAAGGAAGCGGGTTGATAGATCCCAGTGTGATAAGACACTAAAACTAAAGAAGCGGGTTGATAGATCCCAGTGTGATAAGACACTAAAACTAAGGAAGCGGGTTGGAAGATCCCTTTGCGTAGAGGGCACTAGAATTAAGAAAATATAGACACAATGGCCTTGGAGTGTGACAAACAGAAATGTGATGGCGGCGGGGCAAAATGTGATGATTGGCTACCATTCAATGATCAATTGAATGGACGGTTGTCGACAATGGAACTAGCAGGTAGAAAAAAAAAAAGAAAAAAAAAAGAGAAAAAAAAAAAAGGAGAACGTTCCTTGAAAGGGTTAAGAGGGAGTTTACAATACTCCAAAAGTCGTGAACTCAAACGTCTGGTAAATTAAGAAAAGTAACTGGAAGTTTTATGGTAAAGTGAAACGCAGAGATAAGGGTAGGTGCAGCTTTTTCTTGTGTGTGTGTGTGTGTGTGTGTGTGTGTGTGTGTGTGTGTGTGTGTGTGTGTGTGTGTGTGTGTGTGTGTGTGTGTGTGTGTGTGTGTGTGTGTGTGTGTGTGTGTGTGTGTGTGTGTGTGTGTGTGTGTGTGTGTGTGTGTGTGCGCTGGTGAAAATGGAACACTCAGGGAGAGAATTTAAGAGTTTGGCGTATGATAAAAGTAAACGGGGATTACGTAGAAAAAGGAAATGCAGCAAAAGAAACGATGATTAATGACAGAATGAACTGATTGGTTTTTTGTCTGCCGCGCATGCGCAAGACAATTCAAACGACCCGCCCAGACTTTGACTGACACCGCCCCCTATTCCAGTGACAAGAGAAGGAGGTATTAACACGCCCCCTCTAAGATTGATCTTGCCTCCGAAAATTAACCCCTTCTACACGTCTGTCCATTTTCCTACGGCAGACATTTTTGACAAATGACATTAACAATATGGGAAAAGGATGTTTATAACCTTACGTTACGTGAATGGTTTCTAGGACAACAGAAAATAGAAACATTGTGTGAAATGTAAGGAATAGTTAGGGAACAGGAGGTTGTTTGTAAAGGAAAACGAAAGTGAAAGAAAGATGAGAAAGTGACAAATGAAGGTATTCGTAAATGGTATGCTGTTGATTGTGGTTAGCTGCAAGTTTGTTTATTAGTTTGTTTGTTTAGTTGTTTGAGTGAAATGGGAAGAAATCAATAGGAATAATTAGATGCAAAATGGAATAAAACTGAGTGCGATAGATAATGAATGAATAAATGAAATAAGTTTATTTTGGTCATATAATCAACCATCAACCATTTTGTGTGAGCAGTTTAACAGTACAGATTAGACAAATTAACAATCATACACATTTACACACAGAAAGAAAAAGAATGACCGAAAAAGGAATAGGCGGAAGCCAAAGCTTATATTGGCCTATCCTATACATTCACTGAACATTAAATTACCTGGAACATCAAAGTTAAAAGAGAAAGTATTAACCGCTTATTTTGCAAGTCTGACCATTTTCCTCCAGCAGAGGGCGGTGCACACCAGACATTTTTGACACATGACAATTATAGGGGCCTACTTTAATATAAGTCTCTTGCCGATGCATACATGCAAGCCATTGTTGACCTTGTTTCCCACCTGTACCTCCGGGAGGGAACCTTTGGCCAAACACTTTGGACAAAGTTAACCCTGATATACACGGTGCCAAAAACAATATATGGCAGGACATTTTATTCATCCCATGCAAAATAGGGCTAATGACAGAGCAACAAGGAAACGACTACTTAAATTACAGATCGCTGAAGATAAAAGGTTAAAAGAACCAAAAGGTCAAAGATCAGCTAGGGTATATTCGGCAGTGGGTGACCTTGCTTTTGAGTTCCAACAGGTGGAGGAAAGAATCCTCAACAGACGTGCGGTTGGACTCGGGTGGTGGACAACACGATGCTTCAAAGCCGGTCTGGGGTAGACACTGTTTCGACTGTGACCAGCCTGGTCACTGGAGTAGTGACTGTCCGAACATTTCCGAACAGGAAAGGTTCCATCGTGCCAACAAACGAACACGAAGGCGTGTAAGAGGACGCCCACATCAGGAGCCGCAGCAGGAAGTACCGACAGGACCCCTGCTGGACATGAGTGTCAACGGACAATTTTATCAGCCACCCATTCGATTCTGAATGCAGAGGTACCAAAAAAACTGTGTGCTTCCTCTTTAAAGGTCGAAGGCTTCGCTGGGGTCACAAGAAGGTTACCTGTCACCAAACCACTTCCGGTTCAGATTGCTGGACCTCCTTTACAGACTGTACCCTGACATTCAAATCGCAAAGAAGGAACATTCCTGGTGTTACCTGACGGCTGAACCACCCAGCTGCGACACCACTACCAAGCATACCACAGCCTGAAACAACAGGAATGGCTCTAACGGTGAAAACCCTGACTGACTGAGATGCTTCCGTGTGTTCTGCCACCCGACTCGCCATATGTTATGATTATTTATATATGTTGGAACTCAAGGTGTGGCTGCTCATGTTGACCTATCTTTGCAACAGCTAGCATGGTATAAGATAGACACAATTGTGTCCCACATTGTTCCCTTGCTCTCTGTCTCGCCTACAAAACCAAAGAACTTAGGTCCAATGATAAGACACGGCGTAGCTGCCAAACATTACACCGACACCCAAATACCACATTTTCAATTGTTTAGGTTTAGCCCATGGTTATGTTAAACACATAACTATGGGCTGCACTTTAGACACCTGTAGGCTACGAGGAGCTAGCAGCTACACAACAGCTGAGCTAAAACGACACATTACACATTTAAGCATATCAAATAATTATAGTTGCTCATTACATACACAAAGTTGCCATGGCAGAAGTCTGATAGAAAGTATTCAGTAACAAACGTGTCCGCATCATTCAACTTTCTACAACATTAGCTTGACTTAATGAATTATTGGGGCTACCAGGTGTGGTAAAATTTCAAAATACTATTGCTAAAGCATTCGCCACAAGGGTAGTATTTTTCTAGTATTGGTGACAATATAAATATAAGCATATTTGTTACTTTCACCATATTGAATAAGTTACATAAAAGTTAGGGTTTAGTTGAGTTTGAGTTATTTGTGATATCGCTGAGGGGTCCCCTACCCTAACAACAACCCCCAGTGGACCATAGAGGCTAAAGAGACTTTCATTGACCTCAAACATGACCTGTCCTCCGCTACTTGACTATTAGCTGACCTTTTTCTTAGATGTTTCTGAAAGTGATAGTATGACTAACACAGTCCTTTTTTCAGAAACAAAAGGGGGTGAGTGAGGGTGGATACAGACTCCTTGGAACAAAATCGACAATCATCCGACTCTGACACATTCCATAGTTTTAACGTTTTTACCGTGGGTAAGAAGTTATAACTAATTTTAATTTGAAAATAACGATTTTACACATCGATAGTAGTTTAATAGATCAAATTTAGAATATGGAGGAGGTGAGTGTGAACCAGGTATAGTCTTTGATTTCACTGATATGATCAATACGGTACAAGGGAAAAGGTACGTACTGACTTGTGTTGACAATCACAGTGGTTGGCCGGAATCAACAACAACCCCAAAAGAGGATGCAATATCAGTAATTAAATGACTTGTGGATGACCTAGTACCCCGACATGGTTTCCCCAAAAAGATTAGGTCAGACAACGGCAACCATTTAAAAAAAAATACTCACTTAGCCTTGGTCGAAAAGGCTATCGGACTAGAACACAGGTTTGGGGTACCATCCTGAGTCCAAGGCAAGGTTGAAAGGATGGACCAGAACATAAAAAACTAATTGGCTAAAATCTGTGCACAGACAAATTTAATTGGATTGACATGTTGCAATTAGCGTTAATGATCATTCGAAGGTCCGTGAATAAAACTGTTTTACCGCCCTTTGAGTTTTTCACCCTATGAGTTGCATACAGGTCAACCATTCACAGGACCAGCAGCCCCCCATGGAAGGAGGACTCAGCGTAAAACCAAAATGGTATTTTACACAAAAAAAAAAATTGCAGAATTTGTGTGCCAGTTCTTCTGTACAGATTCCCTTCCGCCCGCTGAGAGGGTCAAGATCAAGGTCATCAAACGCAAGTGGACGGAGCTCAGGTGGACTGGTCCCTTCAAGGTCATGGAACGGACGTCCCACGCCCTTCGACTGGCTGGTGGAGGGGACACCTGGTACCACCTCTCCCTCTGCACTACAGCTGAAGAACCTGACAGATCACCAGGGGATGTCATTGCTGACATCGTCACAACATCTGCCCCTCTTGACCCCCTCGCCACATCATCTGCCCCTCAGCCCAGGAGACGAGAGAGATTTTCTACCTACATTACTCTTTTCAACTTCTATATTGTATATCCTTGTGTGAGACCAATCCAGTATGCTAAGTGTTTCTTAGTTTTTCTTGCTTGTTTGCGGCATAACTGTATGTGTCGTTACATGAAGTGAAAAGTTTGATGTTTATCCCCGTTTATCCCTTGGGCGTGTTCTACTGT
This sequence comes from Entelurus aequoreus, assembly GCF_033978785.1. NCBI lineage: Eukaryota > Metazoa > Chordata > Actinopteri > Syngnathiformes > Syngnathidae > Entelurus > Entelurus aequoreus. The sequence goes on from NC_084752.1 coordinate 10,694,487, forward strand.
CTTTGTGTCTCAGTTCATCCTTCCTGACCACAGTGACTGACAAGTGTCTAAGAACATACAGCGGACTTTAAATAGACTGGATCAAAGGGGATAGCAAGACTTATTTTTTGACCTGTGCAGTGTGATTAATTACGGGGGACACAATAGCTATTACCGTGGTAATAACCTCTATATTTGTTACGACTCAACCCTGAACCATTGGTGTCGGATGCAGACAACATACTCTGGTAAGTGGTGCCCATCTTCCCTTTTATGTTGTTTTGGGGCTTGACCTGACTGATACAGACGCTAAAGGAATTATTAAAATGAATGTCCTTGAGAGGGCGTTAACTACCTCTACACCCTCTGTAGCACCTAAAGTACCACCCCAACTCGGTGGTGTTTCAAAGGCTCACATCCGTGCGTGCTAATGACATCACCACCGAAGGCCTGGTAACTTTGACCTTTGACCTTAGGAGCGGGTGCAGACAACCTGTGGCTCAGGTGGATGCCAAAACCTGGGTGACTGTGTTGCTTCTTCTGCTGGACGTCCCTTTTCCCACACTTACCCCGCCCCTTTTAAGTTGACTGACATGTGTACCCTTCTGTTGACAATGCCACCCGACTTCTTCCCTTTGTGGCCCAAAAGCTGAATTACACGCGTTTTCAAATTACAGGACCCTCTCCGTCCCCCAACAAATTGGGTGACATCAACCATTACTGGTGCACCACACTGATAGATGGCTCTAGGATAGGCCCTTAGGCACGAGCTGACTTATTCTGGTGTTGTGGGAAGCACAGATTGTACATTAGAATCCCGACGTCAGCCGTTGGGCTTTGTGCTATGGTTAGACTGGTGACCCCACTCACCAAATTAACATCCCTTGGAACTCCTGTTTCAGCGGCCTCTCTAACTCCCCACCGCCGTTGAGACTAACCAACCTGACTCGTGACGCCGTTGAGGGACTTGCTGAACAACTTGCCCCGACCTCCCTCAGGGCCGTTCAGATCCGCATAGCCCTTGATCGCATCCTAGCCAAGGAAGAAGGAGTGTGTGCAATGTTTGGTGACCAATGCTGTACCTTCATTCCTAACAACACTACCCCCTATGGCTCAGTTCAGAGGGCCTTAAAGGGCCTCCAGGCCCTGTCTAGGGAACTCTCTCTCTGACCCCTTCAAAGTTTGGCTTCTAAGCACATTAGGCAGGTGGACTGACCTAATTAAGTCTGTCTTGGTCTCCATTCGGAGCTTTTTTGGCCATCATAGCCTCATGCGGTTGCTTTATCGCCCCTTGGGCTAAGTGTCACTAAAGGGGGTCTAGCAAAGTGGTAACTTTAAGACTTTCGAGAATTGTTGGTTTACTTCCCTGACCATGACGACATTGACGTGGACTCCCTCCATCTATCTCCCATGTAAATAAGCTGTTGTTTTATCGCTAGCTTGCTTAAAGATATATATATTTTTTTTTTTTTAATTTTAATACTTGAATTTCAGTGTGCCGTTGGCTATCCATTAGATGGCAGTATTGTCCTGTTTAACTTCTCCGTTGATTGGGCAGGCAAGCTGTTTATATTGTGGGAAAGCGGACGTGAGAACAGGCTGTCCCCACTCAGTCTCAGGTCCGCATTGAGCTGGAGGGGGCGTGGCCTCCAGCTCCGGCTGAATACCGGGAGTTTGTCGGGTGAAAATCTCTGCCGGGAGGTTGTCGGGAGAGGCGCTGAATACCGGGATTCTCCCGCTAAAAACGGGAGGGTTGGCAAGTATGGTGTGCTTGCTTGTGCGTGTGCGTGTGTGTGTGTGTGTGTGTGTGTGTGTGTGTGTGTGTGTGTGTGTGTGTGTGTGTGTGTGTGTGTGTGTGTTCTTGTATTGCTACCCTTCTTGAGACATCAACAAGGAAAAGTACCGTCCATATGAGGAGGTGTGAACAAGTTAGGACATAAATCATGGTCCCAATACGGAAAACCATTGCATCTAATAGAGAATGTCTCATTTGCACCCCTGGTGGTGAAATCTATCAAAATTAGGGTGGTCCCGAAAAGGAGGGATTTTTCAAATTGACTGTGTGTCGGTTTTAAAAGTACTCCCCCTCTGGTCAACATATGAAATAACAAGTGTGTGTAAGAAATTGAAATGCGCCCCCTTTGGCCAAAATGGATTTTTAAAAAAAACATAAATACGTTATGGAAACATACTGTAATAACTTGAAGTAAATAATGAAGATTAAAAACCAATAACAAAATAATAATAATAATAATTAACTTAAAGATTACCTTTTTTATACTTGCATAGTATGTATTATTAGTGTTGTAACCAAAGAGAGGCAATTTTCGGAGGTCTCAAGAAGGTAAAAAATACAAGAATGTGTGTGTGTGTGTGTGTGTGTGTGTGTGTGTGTGTGTGTGTGTGTGTGTGTGTGTGTGTGTGTGTGTGTGTGTGTGTGTGTGTGTGTGTGTTCATGCGGTTCATGTCTATTTAGTCATTTATTATTATCAGTTCATTTACTTTTAAAATTGTAGACATTTATTTTCTTTGCAGTTAGCTTTTGCCATTTTTCTTTTTGTCAGAGGTTAGGTTCACACTGCAGGATGGGATGCGCAGTACAGATTTTTTGTCAAATCCAATCTTTTTATGTACCATATTTTTCGGACCATAGGGCGCACCGGATTAAAAGGCACACTGCCGATGAGCGGGTCTATTCAGGTCTTTTTTCATACAAAAGGCGGTCTTATTTACGTGGCTCACCTTCGGCAGCGTCTTCTCCCCGTCATCTTTGTTGTAGCGGTGTAGCGTGCAAGGACGGGAGTGGAAGAAGTGTCAAAAGATGAAGCTAACTGTTTTAATGACATTCAGACTTTACTTCAATCAATAACGGAGCAGCATCTCCTCATCTGCCGGAAATGTGTCCCATAAAAAAACCTCCGACCGGAACTCTCTAATAACTAAAGTTCCTTGGGTGAATAATAAAACTCAATACGCCGGTATGTTTTAGCGCTTTCATGGCAGATATAAGTAAGAACTTTACACTACTTTATACGAGCTATACCGCTCTACCAACTGAGCCGTATAGCTCGGTTGGTAGAGCGGCCGTGCCAGTTACTTGAGGGTTCCAGGTTCGATCCCCGCTTTAGCTTTGTGGGCAAGACACTTTACCCACCTGCTCCCAGTGCCACCCACACTGGTTTAAATGTTATTTAGATATTGGGTTTCACTATGTAAAGCGCTTTGAGTCACTAGAGAAAAGCGCTATATAAATATAATTCACTTCACTTTATATATATTTTTTTTTTTACGATAAGTCTGCCGTTTGAGCTGCCAGTTTTCGTTGTTGTTTTTAAGGTGTATTATCCAGTGACGTGCTGTCAGGGGAGGCAAGTGAGGCAGTGCCTCACCTGCCACCAGGTGGCTTAACCTTGAGATGTTCCAAAACGAAGTAATAAAATAAAATATGTTTTATTATTTCTCTTTTGGTTTATGCTTTCTATGTGATTTTGGTTTGGTTCCTGTATATTTTGATAATTTTCATGGTCAAAAATTGCGGAAATTCCGTGTTTCCTGATCAAAACAACGCAGCAGACGAGAAGTGAAGCAGACGCAGGCGGTGCCTCCACGGCTACACACAGTGTGTATTGGGCGTGTGCGTGCAAAGGGAGCGCATGCTTGTTGCCACGGGGAAAAGGCAGGCCATGAGGCAGCAAGTACCTCTGCCTCAAGGTAGGGGGCGATATATTGTCAATTTGCAGTTCAATGCCTCAGCAGTACTCTGACTCGCCACACTGGGAGAAGTGGGGGCGCTCAAGCTAGCAGACACAGGTCTCTCCAGCGGAAGCCAGCCTTTTTTTCTTTTCTTTTTTTTTTAACTGTATTTATAACAAACATCACATTTTTATTAGAGTAAGCCAGCGTTTGTGGGTGTTTTTTGTCAGATGCAAAAATATTGTTTTATTGCTTGGAATGAAATTAAATTAAATGAATGTGTCTGCCAATATAGAGGATTATATACTGTATCCAAGATTAAATATTTCTCTAAACTGGACTTTAAGACAAAATGAACGTGATCATACAAAGTACGTTTTCATGGAGGATGGCTATTGCTGCTTGAGATACAAATATAGAAAGGTAAGATACACTCACAATACTTAATGTATTCTGTTAAAAGCAAATGGGACCAAAAAGTATTTTAATAACAACTTTATCAAATACTTTTTGGACCCATTTATCATATCATAATATCATTATGATAACGTTTTTATGAAAGCGAATAACTCCCTTCTTTTTCCTGTTACTCTAATGTGCAACCTAAATCAACAATGACTAGAGCTGCACATATGAATTTAAGTAATAAAAAAAAAGAAGAAAAAAACCTCCAAAAGTATCTATGCCTCACCTGGTGTTTAGTTCACCGCACGTCACTGGTATTATCACACATGGAAAACAAAAGGTTACGGTAAAAATCTGGCTGCTCAGATGGCCGTAATATGTTGAATAAACATTGTATATTTCACAGTCAAATTCTGGTGAATAATTTGCCATTTTGTTCCTGTAAAATATACGGATGTTTATTTTTTTACAGTGTACCTAAAAAAAATATTTGCAATAATCAAATGCATAATTCATAATATTTGCTGTTTATGGCCCTCAATGAAAACCGGTTTGACACCGCTGTGTTAGAGTGTCTATGATTTGCCAGTGTTTTATGTAAGAGTCTGAACACAAGTGTGTTCTCCTCTATATTCATTAGCCTCCTGCTTGTCTCTCATGGGATGGAGGATTAGCCCATAAGGGGAAATGAATGCATTGTGGGCAGTCAGCGTTCTCTGAGCCTCCAGCATGAGCTCCATTGTCTGGTTTGATAAGCGCACAGGACATTTGATCAGGGCTGGAGGACCTCCATCGTCTTGTCCGGAAGAAATGTTGTGTCCATATGAGGGCAATTGTGTGTTTTTGAAGTGTTATTGGGAGCATTTACAGTGTGTGAGTTTTGTTTCTGATCCAATGAAATGTTCAATCAATCAATGATTATTTATATAGCCCTAAATCACAAATGTCTCAAAGGGCTGCACAAGCCACAACGACATCCTCGGTACAGAGCCCACATTAGGGCAAGGAAAAACTCACAACGCAGTGGGACGTCGATGTGAATGCCTATGAGAAACCTTGGAGAGGACCGCAGATGTGGGTGACCCCCACCCCCCTCTAGGGGAGACCGGATGCAATGGACGTTGAGTGGGTCTAGCATAATATTGTGAAAGTCCAGTCCATAGTGGATCTAACATAATGGTGAGAGTCCAGTCCATAGTGGGGGCAGCAGGAAACCATCCCGAGTGGAGACGGGTCAGCAGCGCAGAGATGTCCCCAACCGATGCACGGGCGAGCGGTACACCCCGGGTCCTGACTCTGGACGGCCAGCACTTCATCCATGGCCACCGGACCTGTGCCGCCCCTTCCACAAAAGAGAGGGGGGCAGAGGAGAAAAGAAAAGAAATGGCAGATCAACTGGTCTAAAAAGGGGGTCTATTTAAAGGCTAGAGTATACAAATGAGTTTTAAGATGCTTCTACTGAGGTAGCATCTCTAACTGTAACCGGGAGGGCATTCCAGAGTATTGGAGCCCGAATAGAAAACGCTCTATAGCCCGCAGACTTTATTTTGGGCTCTGGGAATCACTAATAAGCCAGAGTTCTTTGAACGCAGATTTCTTGAGGCGTGGGTAATGCAGTCATTGCAAATACTGTATTTTTCGGACTATAAGGCGCACTTAAAATCCTTTCATTTTCTCAAAACTCGACAGTGCGCCTTATAACCCGGTGCGCCTAATGTACGGAAAAATTCTGGTTGGGCTTACCGACCTTGAAGCAATTTTTACATTGTGTAATGATAGGTGTGACCAGTAGATGGTAGTCACACATAAGAGATACCTGTAGACTGCAATATGACGCCAGTAAACAACACCAAAACTTTAAACGTTCCATTTGAAATAAAGAACATTACACACGGCACTCAAAAATCTGTCAAGATGTTTTAGTATGACTTTGAAGCCGCGCCGCTTGATGGATTGTCGGCCCATTACGGCTACCGTAGTCAGAGATACAAGTATTACTATGGCACCCATTAGCAGACATATAATCTGGCTTTTTGTTTCTTTTTTTTTTTTTTTTTTCTTTTTTTTTTAAATGTCCTGTCCAGCTTCTCAGGCAAATCATATAGTTGATGTAGATGCCCATATCGGCTGTTCAGATTTACTTTACAAAAGAGAAGTGTAGGATACTTCTCTTGTTGCCTTACTTGTATTTTGACTTTATTAAATGTATTTATATTATCATTTGGTGCAGCCGGGCCGGAGCAGGAGGGGATAGAAAGAGAGAAAAAGGAAGACAGAGGGGGGAATTGTGGGGACAAGAGGGGGATTAGACAGAGAGACAAAAACAACAACAGCAAACACAACAACAACAACAACAACAACAACAACAACAGAGCAACATCAGCAAATACGACATGTACAAATATGATGGTAAAAGTAATAGCAAATAAGCAGTTAGCGAAAATTTAAAAAAAAATACAGAACTGAGCATTATTACACTAAAAATGGAGCAATATGAATACCAATAGAAATAGTGCTATTGATAATAAACAATACCAGTACTTTACCTTTATTATCAACAATATGCTTTTTGTTTCTTAATATTATGCAAACCCCACTTTTCTTACCTTCTGGTACCTGCTGATGTGTATTTGAGATCTGCATAAGTCCTGAAAATTTGCGCACGTCTGCCACTGTAGTCTGTGTCGACGACGGAGTCGATAAGCTTCTTCTTTTTCTCTATCTTCTTGTTATGGGACATTCATCCTCCACTGTAGCCATTTCTAATATAAAGTAGCGTAAAAGTTCTAATTTATATCTCGCTATGGAAGCGCTAAAAACTGTATTGAGTTTACATTATTCACCCAAGGAACTTTAGTTATTAGAGAGTTCCGGTCGGACGTTTTTTTCACGGGACACTTGTTGTTGCACTAGTGAGCCACTTGCTAGTGAAGTGAAGTGAATTATATTTATATAGCGCTTTTCTCTAGTGACTCAAAGCGCTTTTACAAAGTGAAACCCAATATCTGTTACATTTAAACCAGTGTGGGTGGCACTGGGAGCAGGTGGGTAAAGTGTCTTGCCCAAGGACACAACGGCAGTGACTAGGATGGCGGAACCCTCAAGTTGCCGGCACGGCCACTCTACCAGCCGAGCTATACAGCCCCCCCCCCCCCCTCCGGATGAGGAGATGCTGCTCCGTTATTGATTGAATTAAAGTGTGAATGTCATTAAAACAGTTAGCGCCATCTTTTGACACTTCTTCCACTCCCGTCCTTGCACGCTACACCGCTACAACAAAGATGACGGGGAGAAGACGCTGCCGAAGGTGAGCCACGTAAATAAGACCGCCCACAAAACGGCACATCCTGAAGCGACTGTCAGAAAGCCACTTGAAGATGATCTGTAAAACTAAAATCTATACAACATTTTGACCAAAGAACCACCATCACATGTTATGTAGACCACAAGATAGCCTTTTATATGAAAAAAAGACCTGAATATCGGCAGTGCGCCATATAATCCGGTGCGCCCTATGGTCCAGAAAATATGGTATGTGCATTATTACTGTATAAACACTGCATCCCAATTTTTTCCCCCTAACATCACCAATCAGCTTTGGAAGGGCACTCTGTGCTTGTGAACCACATCAAGGGTATTTAAGTCACTGATAATTACTTCCTGTCCCCATTAAGAGGAGGAAGCGGGTGAGAGGGAAATTAGAGACTTTAAAAATATCTGAAGCTTTGCCGCCGCGCAAATCCTCGCAGCCTTACAAAACCAAATCTGTCCGAAGCCACTCAATGTTCACAGTGGAAGATGATCCTGTAAATCTGTGGTCTCGAGTGGCTTTTTGAGTGCTGCCCCAGGGAGTGGGGGTTTGGTAGGGCATGACAACGGGGTTCAAGGATCGAAGGAAAGGCGTTAATGTCCCTAAATTGAAGCCAAAATGTTATATTAGGATTTGTTCCACAGCTCTAAATGGCATGAAGCCATTAAGTCAATACAGGAGAGATTACCTGTAAAAAAAAATATAGGCTGCAGTCTTCTCTCACAGATTGACCCACAAAAATATGTCCAAATTAGAATTGAGGCTATGATTATACCTGTGTGAACAAATGATTATATGTCATGGGTGTTCAAACCATTCCCGTCCAGGGCTGCATACAGAACATTGAAGGATGGGTTTTTACATTAAAGACATCCACCCATGCATTTGCTACATCCTTGTTAGGGTGACGGGTAAACTGGAGCCTATCACAGCTAACTTTGGGCGAGAGTCGGGGTACACCCTGGACGTAGTATTTTGAGATACGAGTTGTCTCTTGGTTTTTTTTTGTTATGCTCTAAGTTGCAAGCATGACTTGAGTTAACGAGCCTCCCCACCGCTTGTCAGCGTAGCAAATGTTAGAAGGAATCCTGTTAGATCTGGCCTAAAACATCTGGTCTTCCGAGCCAGAAAGTGGAAACTGAAAAACTAAAATAAACTAAAAAGCGTTGGACAGGAACTAACGCCAACATCCAGAAAAAATGCCACAAAAAGTCCAACCTGTCATGAGAAATCCTAAAAACGAGCTCCGTCAAAGAAACATATAAAGGGACCCTATTGTGCGTTATTGCTTTTTTCGCATTATCTCAGGATTCTAAGAACATTACTGTCATACTGAGTAAAAAACGAATTTTTGTGTTTGCAAACCTTACAAAAGCACACGTTTCTAATAAAACTCATAAAGATACATTAATACAGACATTATTACACATATTGCATGTTGGTTCAGGAGTTATGCTTGAATACAATTTTGTATTGCTTTGTTTGCATTACCTCAGGATTCTAAGAACATTACTGTCGTATTGAGTAAAAAAAAATAATTGTTGTATTTGCAAACCTTACAAAAGCACACGTTTCTAGTAAAACTCACAAAGATACATTAATACAAGCATTATTAGACATACTGCATGTTTGGTTTAGGAGTTATGCTTGAATACAGTTTTTTAATGCTTTTTTTGCATTATCTCAGGATTCTAAGAACATTACTGTCATTGAGTAAAAAACACATTTTTGTGTTTGCAAACCTTACAAAAGCACATGTTTCTAGTAAAACTCACAAAGATACATTAATACAGACATTATTAGACATATTGCATGTTTGGTTTAGGAGTTATGCTTGAATAATTTTAGTATTGCTTTTTTCGCATTATCTCAGGATTCTAAGAACACTACTGTCATATTGACTAAAAAACTAATTTTTGTGTTTGCAACCCCTGCAAAAGCACATGTTTCTAGTAAAACTCACAAAGATACATTAATACAGGCATTATTAGACATTTGCATGTTTGGTTTAGGAGTTATGCTTGAATAATTTTTGTATTGTTTTTTTCGCATTATCTCAGGATTCTAAGAACACTACTGTCATATTGAGTAAAAAACACATTTTTGTGTTTGCAAACCTTACAAAAGCACATGTTTCTAGTAAAACTCACAAAGATACATTAATACAGACATTATTAGACATTTTGCATGTTTGGTTTAGGAGTTATGCTTGAATAATTTTTGTATTGTTTTTTTTCGCATTATCTCAGGATTCTAAGAACATTACTGTCATATTGAGTAAAAAACTAATGTTTGTGTTTGCAAACCTTACAAAAGCACATGTTTCTAGTAAAACTCACAAATATACATTAATACAGTCAATCAATCAATCAATGTTTATTTATATAGCCCTAAATCACAAGTGTCTCAAAGGGCTGTACAAGCCACAACGACATCCTCGGTACAGAGCCCACATACGGGCAAGGAAAAACTCACCCCAGTGGGACGTCGGTGAATGACTATGAGAAACCTTGGAGAGGACCGCATATGTGGGTAACCCCCCCCCTCTAGGGGAGACCGAAAGCAACGGATGTCGAGTGGGTCTGACATAACATTGTGAAAGTCCAGTCCACAGTGGATCCAACACATCGGCGGGAGTCCAGTCCACAGCGGGGCCAACAGGAAACCATCCCTTATATGTAATACAGACCTTATTAGACATATTGCATGTTTGGTTTAGGAGTTATGCTTGAATAATTTTTGTATTGTTTTTTTCGCATTATCTCAGGATTCTAAGAACATTACTGTCATATTGAGTAAAAAACACATTTTTGTGTTTGCAAACCTTACAAAAGCACATGTTTCTAGTAAAACTCACAAAGATACATTAATACAGACATTATTAGACATATTGCATGTTTGGTTTAGGAGTTATGCTTGAATAATTTGTGTATTGCTTTTTTCGCATTATCTCAGGATTCTAAAAATATTACTGTCATATTGAGTAAAAAAACAAATTTTTGTGTTTGCAACCCCTACAAAAGCACATGTTTCTAGTAAAACTCACAGATACATTATTACAGGCATTATTAGACATATTGCATGTTTGGTTTAGGAGTTATGCTTGAATAATTTTTGTATTGTTTTTTTTCGCATTATCTCAGGATTCTAAGAACACTACTGTCATATTGAGTAAAAAACTAATTTTTGTGTTTGCAACCCCTACAAAAGCACATGTTTCTAGTAAAACTCACAAAGATACATTAATACAGGCATTATTAGACATATTGCATGTTTGGTTTAGGAGTTATGCTTGAATACAATTTTTTAATTGCTTTTTTTGCATTATCTCAGGATTCTAAGAACATTACTGTCATTGAGTAAAACACACATTTTTGTGTTTGCAAACCTTACAAAAGCACATGTTTCTAGTAAAACTCACAAAGATACATTAATACAGACATTATTAGACATATTGCATGTTTGGTTTAGGAGTTATGCTTGAATAATTGTTGTATTGTTTTTTTCGCATTATCTCAGGATTCTAAGAACATTACTGTCATATTGAGTAAAAAACACATTTTTGTGTTTGCAAACCTTACAAAAGCACATGTTTCTAGTAAAACTCACAAAGATACATTAATACAGACATTATTAGACATATTGCATGTTTGGTTTAGGAGTTATGCTTGAATAATTTGTGTATTGCTTTTTTCGCATTATCTCAGGATTCTAAGAACATTACTGTCATATTGAGTAAAAAAACAAATTTTTGTGTTTGCAACCCCTACAAAAGCACATGTTTCTAGTAAAACTCACAGATACATTATTACAGGCATTATTAGACATATTGCATGTTTGGTTTAGGAGTTATGCTTGAATAATTTTTGTATTGTTTTTTTTCGCATTATCTCAGGATTCTAAGAACACTACTGTCATATTGAGTAAAAAACTAATTTTTGTGTTTGCAACCCCTACAAAAGCACATGTTTCTAGTAAAACTCACAAAGATACATTAATACAGGCATTATTAGACATATTGCATGTTTGGTTTAGGAGTTATGCTTGAATACAATTTTTTAATTGCTTTTTTTGCATTATCTCAGGATTCTAAGAACATTACTGTCATATTGAGTAAAAAAATATTTTTTGTGTTTGCAACCCCTACAAAAGCACATGTTTCTAGTAAAACTCACAAAGATACATTAATACAGACATTATTAGACATATTGCATGTTTGGTTTAGGAGTTATGCTTGAATAATTTTTGTATTGCTTTTTTCGCATTATCTCAGGATTCTAAGAACATTACTGTCATATTGAGTAAAAAAATATTTTTTGTGTTTGCAACCCCTACAAAAGCACATGTTTCTAGTAAAACTCACAGATACATTATTACAGGCATTATTAGACGTATTGCATGTTTGGTTTAGGAGTTATGCTTGACTACAATTTGGTATTGCTTTTTTAGCATTATCTCAGGATTCTAAAAATATTACTGTCATATTGAGTAAAAAACTAATGTTTGTGTTTGCAACCCCTACAAAAGCACACATTCTAGTAAAACTCACAAAGATACATTAATACAGGCATTATTAGACATATTGCATGTTTGGTTTAGGAGTTATGCTTGAATAATTTTTGTATTGCTTTTTTCGCATTATCTCAGGATTCTAAGAACATTACTGTCATATTGAGTAAAAAAATTATTTTTGTGTTTGCAACCCCTACAAAAGCACATGTTTCTAGTAAAACTCAAAGATACATTATTACAGGCATTATTAGACATATTGCATGTTTGGTTTAGGAGTTATGCTTGAATAGAATTTTTTAATTGCTTTTTTTGCATTATCTCAGGATTCTAAGAACATTACTGTCATACTGAGTTAAAAACTAATTTTTGTGTTTGCAACCCCTACAAAAGCACATGTTTCTAGTAAAACTCACAGATACATTATTACAGGCATTATTAGACATATTGCATGTTTGGTTTAGGAGTTATGCTTGAATACAATTTGGTATTGCTTTTTTCGCATTATCTCAGGATTCTAAAAATATTACTGTCATATTAGGTAAAAAACAAATGTTTGCGTTTGCAAACCTTACAAAAGCACACATTCTAGTAAAACTCACAAAGATACATTAATACGGGCATTATTAGACATATTGCATGTTTGGTTTAGGAGTTATGCTTGAATAATTTTTGTATTGCTTTTTTCGCATTATCTCAGGATTCTAAGAACATTACTGTCATACTGAGTAAAAAACTAATTTTTGTGTTTGCAACCCCTACAAAAGCACATGTTTCTAGTAAAACTCACAAAGATACATTAATACAGGCATTATTAGACATATTGCATGTTTGGTTTAGGAGTTATGCTTGAATAGAATTTTTTAATTGCTTTTTTTGCATTATCTCAGGATTCTAAGAACATTACTGTCATACTGAGTTAAAAACTAATTTTTGTGTTTGCAACCCCTACAAAAGCACATGTTTCTAGTAAAACTCACAGATACATTATTACAGGCATTATTAGACATATTGCATGTTTGGTTTAGGAGTTATGCTTGAATACAATTTGGTATTGCTTTTTTCGCATTATCTCAGGATTCTAAAAATATTACTGTCATATTGAGTAAAAAACAAATGTTTGCGTTTGCAAACCTTACAAAAGCACACATTCTAGTAAAACTCACAAAGATACAATAATACAGGCATTATTAGACATATTGCATGTTTGGTTTAGGAGTTATGCTTGAATAATTTTTGTATTGCTTTTTTCGCATTATCTCAGGATTCTAAGAACATTACTGTCATACTGAGTAAAAAAACTAACTTTTGTGTTTGCAAACCTTACAAAAGCACACGTTTCTAGTAAAACTCACAAAGATACATTAATACAGGCATTATTAGACATATTGCATGTTTGGTTTAGGAGTTATGCTTGAATAATTTTTGTGTTGTTTTTTCGCATTATCTCAGGATTCTAGAACACTACTGTCATATTGAGTAAAAAACTAATGTTTGTGTTTGCAACCCCTACAAAAGCACATGTTTCTAGTAAAACTCACAAATAAACTAGAATTGAAACCTAAGACCTGGTTCCCAACGATGCGCGATGCCCAACCCTGGTCGTGTATTCCACATTCTTTCACAGAACAGTGCCAAGACAGAGAGTGAAAATGAGTCCAACGAATGGGGAATATATGGTAAAAAGTATAATAAAGAGTGGGAGAATGAGAAATGAGAGAGACTGAATGTAACATCAGCTGGGAGATGTCTCGGAGGGCTTTGCAAATGTAAAAATTGTGCTCCCCATTCGTATTTGATCCAGCGTGCTCAAGCACAAAAATAAAGACTGAAGAAAACAAAAGCGTTGCACCTTTCTCTTCAAGGCTAATGAACGTGGACCATTTCACAGCCCCGAAATACAATGAGACAAGACAAATGAATGAGCTAAAAATAGCCCCCGACTATACGTAGCTTGTCACACCTCAATTAGTGCTGTGGATCATCTTGGAGAAGTCATTGCCTTTACCTAAACTGACATTGACATCAAAGTGAACTGTATGTATGAATCATGCAATGGCCCCATGCATGTTTAAAGACATCATGAGTGATATTGTATTCTCTTGTAATTAATTAAGGCACCGATAGCACATCTGTCAAGCAGCTGTGGGTGGTAATCCACTATTTCAAACTGAACTGATTGTGTCAACCTTTTCGGGACTGGTTCATTTGGATGGTGAAAGAGCTATTGCCTCTACTCTTAACCAGACTGAGCGGGCACTGGGCTGGGTATATCAACAAATCCATTGGATTTGGTACAGATTGCTGCAATCTAAAATTGTGCCATTGTGTATGCAAGGGATATTCAACTAAGTTTCAACTAGAGTTCCCCCTTCACTCCATCCATCCATCCATCTTCTTCCGCTTATCTCGGGTCGGGTCGCGGGGTCAGCAGCCTAAGCAGGGAAGCCCAGACTTCCCTCTCCCCAGCCACTTCGTCCAGCTCCTCCCGGGGGATCCTGAGGCCTTCCCAGGCTAGCCGGGAGACATAGTCTTCCCAACGTGTCCCGGGTCTTCCCCGTGGCCTCCTACCGGTCGGATATGCCCTAAACACCTCCCTAGGAAGGCGTTCGGGTGGCATCCTGACCAGAAGCTCGAACCCCCTTATCTAGCTCCTCTCGATGTTGAGGAGCAGCGGCTTTACTTTGAGCTTTGAGCTTCTCACGCTATCTCTAAGGGAGAGACCCGCTACCCGGCAGAGGAAACTCATTTCGGCCGCTTGTACCCGTGATCTTGTCCTTTCGAACATAACCCAAAGCTCATGACCTTAGGTGAGGATGGGAACGTCGATCGACCGGTAAATTAAGAGCGTTGCCTTCCGGCTCAGCTCCTTCTTCACCACAACGGATCGATACAGCATCCGCATTACTGAAGATGCCGCACAGATCCGCCTGTCGATCTCACTTCACTATTAGTCATCATTTGCATATTTTGGGTAACCAGCATCCTCTACAGTAGACAATTACATTTGGTCTTTTTATTTTATCAGTTACAGGAACGCGCTACTCTTTTTAAGGACCTTCTGCAAAAAAGCTAGTCAAAAATCTTCTCGATAAGCTCTGCAAAAATGTGAGTCACATTTTTTTAACTGAACTTGCGGGCGACCAGTTGAAGAGTCAATCAATCAATCAAACCAAATTTACTTATATAGACCTTAATCACAAATGTCTCAAAGGGCTGCACAAGCCACAACGACATCCTCAGCTCAGATCCCACAACAGGCCGATGTGAAACCCTGGAATGGACCGCAGATGTGGGTACCCTTCCCTTGGGTGACCGGTGCAATGGATGCCGAGTGGATACGGTTAATAATGTGATAGCCCAGTCTATAGTGGGGCCAGCACAGGGATCCTCTTGAATGGAGACCAGTCAGCAGCGCTAAGACGGAGCCAACTGATATACAGAGTAGGGGTCCAACCCAGATCCTGACTTGGAACAGATAACGCCTCCTCCGTGTGGAGGCTGATCCGTGGTCACCGGATGAGCCGAGGTAGCATCTCTAACTGTTATCGGTAGGGCATTCCAGAGTACTGGAGCCCGGATAGAAAACGCTCTATAGCCCGCAGACGTTTTTTGGGCTCTGGGAATCACTAATAAGCCGGAATTCTTTGAACGCAGATTTCTTGCCGGGACATATGGTACAATACAATCAGCAAGATAGGATGGAGCTAGACCGTTTAGTATTTTATACGTAACTAGTAAAACCTTAAAGTCGCATCTTAAGTGCACAGGAAGTCAGTGCAGGTGAGCCAGTATAGGTATATATATATATACATATATACTGTAGGTATATATGTGTATAGGTATATAAAGGTATATACAGTATAGGCTGTAACTGTAATCTTTTAATGCTAGACATAGGGAGACCCCAAAATAATACGTTACAGTAATCGAGACGAGACGTAACAAACGCATGAATAATGATCTCAGAGTCGGTGGTGGACAAAATGGAACACATTTTAGCGATATTACGGAGACAAAAGGAGGCTGTTTTAGTAACACTCTTAATGTGTGACTCAAATGAGGGAGTTGGGTCGAAAATAATACCCAGATTCTTTACCGAGTCACCTTGTTTAATTGTTTGGTTGTCAAATGTTAAGGTGGTATTATTAAATAGATGTCGGTGTCTAGCAGGACTGATATTCAAAATTTCCGTTTTCTTACCATTAAAATGCAAAAAGTTGCTGGACATCCATTGTTTGATTTCATGAAGACACGCCTCCAGGTGACTACAATCTGGTGTGTTGGTCAGCTTTAGGGACATGTAGAGTTGGGTGTCATCAGCATATCAGTGAAAGCTAACACCGTATTTGCGTATGATGTCACCTAGCGGCAGCATGTAGATGCTGAAGAGTGCAGGGCCAAGAACCGAACCCTGGGGAACTCCACACGTTACCTTAACATACTCCAAGGTCTCATTGTTATTTGAGACGCACTGCATCCTGTCAGCAAGATAGGAGCTAAACCAAGACAAGGTTAAGTCTATCATACCAATACTTGTTTTGATACGTTTTAATAGAATGTTATGATCTACGTATCGAAAGCAGAGCTAAGATCAAGAAGCAGCAACATGGATGACGCATCAGCATCCATCGTTAGCAATAGGTCATTAGTCATTTTTGCGAGGGCTGTCTCTGTATAGTGATTTGCTCTGAAACTGGACTGAAAGGGTTCACAGAGATTGTTAGATGATATGTGTTCATTTAGCTGCTGTGCAACTATTTTTTTTGAGGATTTTCGAGATAAAGGGAAGGTGGTTTACCATGAGGTCAGGATCAAAGTTAGGTCTTTTGAGCAGAGGATGAATAACCACTTTTTTTAATGCTAGGGGAACAGTGGTAAGTTAATAATATTTAGCGCTAATGGTCCTAATATTACATACAGCTCCTTGATAAGTTTCCCAGGAAGTGGATCAAGTAAACATGTTGTTTGTTTTGTCCCATTTCCAAGACGCAGGAGTTCCTCTAATGTTATTTCTTCAAAAAACGAGATTTTTTTTGGAGGGCAATATCCTTCGTACATACATTCGTATCTTCGTTAATAAAACCCAGTGGGAGCTGAGACGCATGATCTTTTATCTCCTTTCTACTGAGTTCATTTTTCTTAGCAAAGATTTTCATAAAGTCATCAGCCGAGTGAGTGGAGCTACTGGGAGGAGTCCCTTGTTGGGTTAGCGATGCTACTGTACTGAACAAATATTTAGGATTTTTAAGAGGCGGATGAGATTAGAGTAGTAATTAGTTTTAGCTAAGATAAGCAACAGTGGGATGAACAAAGCAAAAGTGTTTTGATATATAAATCTTGCACCACATGTACAGTAATTCAATAATAAGCCGCATCTGCGGTTTTGTAATGCCATTTCTGCAATAATTCAACAGGCGCAAAAAGTTGTTTCAGCAGAATAGAGCAAATCCAAAATACAGAAATATGAGTTTATTTTCTTTCATTCAATCATTTCCAGAGTTCTGAGGCCTGAAATGTCCAACATTGAGTGCAGTGTGTGACACAACGCTCTGATAGCTCTGCTATAGTCCTCAAACTCTGTGTTTTGCTTATTCACACACTCGAAGGATTCTCTCTATCACCCCTCTGGGCTGACATTTTGCAGCATATGGG